>NC_060207.1:217110000-217410000 GCF_021130785.1 Homalodisca vitripennis | reverse complement strand
CATTCACAAGGTTATTTCTCTGTTACTTGTTGTCACTTTACGAAATATAATATTTTCTGCAGTTGTTTTAACAACTAGTAATGTATTTATATAAGCCCTTTTCTACTTTAACTGCATTTAATAGCATTTACACTCACAGTTTTAAGTTGATTTTCAGAATTACAACGTTAAGAAAGAATACAATTTATTTCTGAATTTTACCTAATTGCATACATGACCTGAAGTAAAGGAATACTTAAATAAATATATGATTAACTACTTTATGTGAAATACGCTTTTACAAACATGAGTATGTTATTCATCATAAAATGTAACAAAAAAATAATGTATATACCAGTTTATGGAAAAAGGGTAAACATTTGTATAAGTTAAATTATTCAAATTAATAACAGCTTTTAATGAAACTAATCAGTTAAAGCATATTTAACCAAATAGCAAAGATTTCAAATACAACAGAAATTTATGTTTACATTAACCGATTTCATTTCCAAAAGTAATAAAACGGTTATGTTTTGAAACTCTTCATCGTATTCTCCTGTCACTTCTGAAATACAAACACAACAGATATAATTTAAAATATTAAAATAATCTAGGGCGTATTATTTATTTCTGAAAAAAAAATGTTTTTTTTTTTTTTTTTTTTTAATTTAGTGTGGGTTAATAATAAATATTTTAGGTTATCTCCAGAACAAAACAAACGGAAAGGCGATATTCTGACAATAAACCACGTGCTCTCGACTTTATTTAACATTCTTGGCACTGGGTCCTTGTTCTCCCAAGGCGAAGATATAATTTATTACACGAAAATTAGAGTGGTATATCTGGCTGTAACTCAGATGCAATCATCTTTAAATTAAGTGATATATATTTAAAAAACTGGTAAAATATATTATTTAATTGTAACTACATGGCCCCAGTAATTTCACGTTGTATTAATAATTTTTCAAATAATTTGCCAAAACTGCCGTTACATAATTTTAAAGAACGAAGAATCGCATTAACACATTCATTTATTTCATGTATTTTCGTCTGCCTTACCTACAATCTAGACTAAATCCCATAAATCTCTTATTGATACATTCCGTACTCTCATTCCAAATGTTGGTTAATATTGTTTTAATCACACATTTTAATGTTGAGGCACCCATAAGCCTACTTTTTATAAGTTTTTTAAACCAATAAATTTAAAATTTCGAAGAAATAAGTCGCTATATCCAATTTCTCATATGAAAATTCAAAAATTGATATATACATAAGTGCACTATTAAAATTAATTTTAATAATTCCTCTAAGAGCATACACTACATTGGGGATTAGGTCATAAAAATGTTTCTAGAACAAATAATTTTTTTGTCTCATGGAAAGTCTCTTTTCAAATTTATTTAGGACGTTAGTTTTTTGTATTTTTACAAGAAAAATATCACACCCAGAGTGTAGCAATTTTAAAGTAATTTTACAAAGAACAAAACTTTAATATTTATTTATATGTTGGAAGAAAAATTTATTCTTCAAAATATTTGATGTAATGCAATTTACAATCACGTAACTTATGGTTTCCGTGGAAGATACGGAGCAAATTTTAACTAGTATTATTGACGACACTGTTTTATTATAACAAGCCGTTCATATTTGTAAAAAAATGACAAATATTGCAATACAGTCTCACAGATTTATTTTAAAGGTAACATTTAAACTGCACATAAATATTTGAAAGCACTTATCATTAACAACTGAAATTAGGTTTTATATATAAAAGACCAACCTATTGATAGAGTATTATTATATTTCACTGATGACCAAAACAGTGCCACTCAACACAATGGCTGCATCAGATATTGGTTTTCCATAAATAAAACACAGCGTAAATTTCCAGCTCGCTCTAGGTGGTTTAAGCTCGGCTTTAAAACTTTTATGGACGTGTGCTCACATAGGTGTATTTACCAACGGAGAGTACTCACTATTGTTATTTATGTATTTATAAATTTATATCTAAATATTGTAATTATATATCTATACATCATATTAAAAAATGTCTTTATACTCTGAAGAAGATACAATTTACATGAGTACTTCATTTTATTAGGTAATTAATAGTTTTATTTATTATTTCAGAGGCATTGATTCAGAAGACCTACATACAGTATACAGTAATATCAGACACTGCCACATGCAGTAGAGAGTTTTGCATTATTTAACACGAGGAAACTAATCTTATAATACTTGAATATTAATGGAATTTTAAATACTGTGTCATTAAAACATACTAATATATTTATAAAAATATGATGGTTATAAATTTGGATATCAACAGTATGCATGTCGATGAAACCTTCCAGTAAGCAGGGTAGATAAAGGAAACATTTATTTAAATACTTTCTTTGCGTTTAGTTCCCACCTTGTTAAGGTTTGGAGCTTAATAGTATAACTTTTGGGAGTGGTTAGGACTTGGAAGAGATGTGCTTTTAGAATGTTTCACAATATTACAGAACTTGGTAATAGAGTCGGTGTCCCTTCTTTAATATTATTATTTTCTTAATGTATATTTTATTATGCCGATTGCCTATTGCACACACCTTAATTATGAAATGATTTTTTTCTTTATCCGATCATGACCTACAGAATCCAAAAGCACAATTATTATAATGTATGAGCTTATATAATATTACTCATGCTTGTGAACACGACAACTGCAGTTAATTTTGAATATCCAAACTTAACTTTGTAAAAAAGGTAGTACATGCACATAGCTTAAATGAGTTCTTTGGGCAGCAAAAATTGTAACTCGACTCAATTCACAATTTAGACCAAAACAGTTATAATTTTCTAAATATTATAGAATTAAAAATCAAATGTTATCACTTTAGTTTGTTTCAACATCTCTTGAAGTTCCACGATGGCGATCATTCGATGTTCGGTAACGGAATGATTGTGCAACATTTTATGGTGGATTATAATATATATATATATATATTATATTATAGTATATATATATATATATATATATATAACCTTTATCTACCCTGCTTACTGAAGGTTTTATATATATTACTTCCCAGGTCATTTTCAATACTTTTGTGGCCTAACCTCTTTTTTCATATCACGTATGGGTTTTGGATAGCAGATACACATTTTTAACTAATATTCAACTTTACAGGAATACTTGTGCACACGATAACCACATATTTTACAAAAGATTCAGATCAAATTCGGTACATAGACTTCATTTGAATATACATTTAATGACTTTGTTAGAAACCATTTAAACGATTTAAAATGGAGGCTATTCATAATTTCAGCAACATTTTGAACTCAAATAATTTTAGATCGAAACTTAAGTTTCTAAGTTTAGTTTCTAGTCATCTAAAAGTTTTTTACTAATTTTTACGCATCTCTTTACAATTTACGCAATTAAAAAATACATTTTAACATGTATTATTTTTCTTTCTTGTTTATATCTTAAGCTGTCAGAATGGCGGTTATTCAAAATGTGGAAAAAATATATCCAATATTATGAATTATAGCTGAAAGCATTTAAACGTTTTTAAAATTCTGAATTAAATTTATAATAACGTTTGATCCAATGTGTTATTTTTTACAACATAAGATTTAAAAAAACCGGTGTAGGAACTTATAAGTAGTATACAACCTTGCGGAATAATTGTTACAGCCTTAGAGGAATGATTGTGAAGACAATAACTACCGTAGTTCTTAAATAGTTATAGACTACACTTCATACAGGGGCAGTATTTTTATAATCGATAGTCGGTTGTTATTAATTAAAACTTTTCACGATATTGCTTACTCATATTTGGGAAAAACATTAAGTTTTAAATGTTTAAAAGTGTTAAAGTGCACAGTAAAGTTTATTTTGACATCAGTGTTCTTCGAATCAAACATCTAAACTAATAGGTGAATCTTCAGTTTGACATTTTGAGTTGACAGTTTCAAGTCAAGTCAAATTTACCTTTCTACCGACTTAGCCGGAATGGATATTTATTTTGTGCTAGCTGCTAAACCTTGATAAAATTATCTTCCACTGTTGTTAGACCATCTGATAATAAATATTCCAAAATATATTGAGAATAAAACTGCTAGTTCTAAAATGTTGCTTGTTTGTAATAGGAGACAGGAAAGAAACTTTTACCGTAGTCTCTGCATCATAAATGGTAGCTCGCAAAACGTTAAGGCCTGATGGATGGTTTTAAACTAGATGAGAGTCGTATATTACTGACGTAATAGTTAGGTGAATTTCTCGGTTTCTTCACAGAATCCTCCGGGGAATTAGAGGGAGTTTTCCGAGTAATAATCATGAACTTTATTACATAAATAGAATGATCAGAGTAGAGGAACTGTGAGTGAAGTTCATTTACACTAAGTTTGATGAAATAGTTCTAAATGATGATCAGAATCTAGGAATGAGTACCCCATATATTCTGACAGGCTTGGTTAAGGGTGAATGCAAAGTTAGGGTCCGATTTTATTTACAAAAGGATAAACATTTCTCTTGCTTATCATAGTTATCGATAACACCAATATAACATTTTCGCTAACGCTCAGACAAATGTATCATCATTGATCTTGGTATTTCCTGTATAAAAATGAATATTCATGCAAAATCTCCAGTCTAGGAGGCTGTTCAATCTGAACGTATAGTACGGAAATAAATAAAAATATACAGACATACAGTTTCAAAAATTATACTTTTCCAATGATAGGCTTTCGTAAAGCTAAGCTGGCAAATCCCGTTGGTGTGATTAAAAAGAAAATCTTGCCTTTTTCTTCATTCTTTAACTTTTGTTTAATTTTCTTTGGTGTTGGTAATTTAGAAAAACAATTAGCTTAAAATATGTGCCCACGATGTCTTGTGCGGATATACTCATGTACAAGCACACAAAGATAAATAGCCTTTTTCTACTTAACCTTGACAGAAGTTTTGTTTTTAAAGGCAAAAAATAAACCTAAGTGCACGTTTTTATGTAAAAAATTATTGTACATCACTACTTTAGGAAAATTTATATTGAGATTCTAGCACACACCTTTTTAGTGCCATACCGACATTTACCAACACACAATGGTCAAATATAATACATAAACTATTTTAGCAAAACAGCGTCAATACCATGGAACCACTGAATGCTTTTTTGCAGTGAGGAAAATGACAGCATGAGCAATGAAAACACTTCCAGTCTGGGGCTGTAAGTGCTTCCATCACTTCTCTAACTCGGAGTCTGATGGAAATTACTTCACTGTTTGCGTTTGTTATTGCTCTTGGTGGTAACTTAGGAGCTATCTGTACTATGTAAATTGATTCAATCAGCCCTAGCATTATTTGTAATAACAAGACTCAGGTGATTATTATAACCGAGTATATTAAATTGTTTAAACAAATATGTATTTTAATACTTATTTCTCATATTTATGTTCCTAAAACTGTTTACATATTGTACTATATTTTCATACAGTTTATATAAATACATGGTCCATTACCTAATAATGGGGAATGCATACACATTATCCTCGACATACACATTGATGACAGGATAATGTCCTAGTTATAATACAGTAGTGTAACTACATGTATTAGAACTAGAAAAAATGACAGTAATTAACACTCAATGTAGACCAGGTATCAGCGTGTGTATAACAAAGGCTTTTCTCCATCGGCTAGGCACAGTAGTGCTTAGCCCACTACGAGCTAATTATGGTGCTATTTATTTGTTACCATTAATGTTATTATAACATTCTGAGGGACACTTCAACATGTTATTTGTTTACAAATAATTTCCACAGTTAATTAATTATTAATTACAATTTTAGTACAAATGAATTTTTGTCCTACGTGGATTTCAAAGGCCAATAGTTTTAATTTTTATTTTAGCATTTCTCATTCAAATACAGATAAAGAAATCTGCATTACATAATCTGTATCGATTGCATTATCCACATAATAACTACTTAGAACTAAATTAATTGTTTTAATAGTTAATTAATTAAATTATGTGGCAGCAATAAGTAAAGAATGAATTTGAAGTAACTGCTTTTGTAGTTTTTAAATAGTAGACGCAATACGTAAAAAATAGAGATTTATTAGGTTTATAGTTTGTTATTCAGGCTAGACACTTCCTTCTCCCTTATGGACAATTATGGTTGATTTATGGGGTACATAGTACTCAATCAATGCCATGTCTCAAGTACCTTACCAAGACATCTTAATAGTAACTGTATATGCTGTAGCATAACTATTGGCATTCTAACAGTTATATGACCATAATAATTTATATTATTTTGCTATATAGTGTAAAAGGGTTTTAATAATTGTTTAACTGCATTCCAACGTACTATTTTAATAAAAGAAATTATAAAATAAATAAATAATTTAGTAGTATTGTTTGAAATATATTTTCCACTAATATGTATAATTGTATCATTGGCTGTATGATAACAAATTATAATAAATATACATTATAATCTGCCATTGTTAGTGTCACCTCATAACATATTATTAATACGTATTGGGAATTATTTGTAACTTAAAACGTTTTACAGATTTCAGCTTGAAAGTTACTCACCATGTCTGACTGAATGACAGTACGTTACATGCCAGTGCCGTGTTTCACTTAATCCAACTGTAATCAATCCGCCATCTAATTGGGTGCCGACTACAGCTGATAACATTCGATTGCTCGACATGGCTTAAGTGATCTATCGCTCCTGCCCGATCACGATCATCGAATACCAGTATAGAAGATGAAAGTTTGCCTTGTATAAGAATACAATTTTGTTTCTCAATAGGAATGTTTTCTAATAGAGTAATAGTTATTACCTTTACTTTTGTAGATGTCGAAATGGAATGATTGCAAAAGAGTTGCACATAATTTAGATAATCGTATTACATTTTTATGTTAGAAACAACCTTCAGGCACTTATCTTGTCAGGGCCTTATGGTATTACCTCTATTGTGTTCCATTATTACTCTTATGAGGAAATGTAACGTAGTATTTAAGCATTGTGTTTTGTTTTATAATCTTTATAAGGAAAGGTACACTCATTTTAAGCAAATGACTCATCAAATTATTCTTATTATAAAACAAGAGTTATACGAGTATTTTCAGTTAATACAACATTATGACTTACTGAAGCTATTTAATTATGATTTAGCAAACACGGTATTTATATGTTTTAAGATACAACTTGTCTTTGAAATAAAATACAAAATACTACCTGAACGTGTATACAGGGGAACATAATTTTTCAATGCTTAGTCTGTGATTAGAAAAGTATTTCCATATATAAATAATATGAAACGCATACAACTTTAAAGAATAATTTATTCCTCTGTTAAAATATTATTTCTCTGGAATAAAATATACACTCAGTAATAAAACCAAAAAAAAAAAACAATAGAAAATCAAAAGGATCCGTCTTAAATGAACCTGTGCCTAGAAGGTGGAAAGGAAATTCGCTGAATCACTTTTTCTTTCAGTTATAATTTTTTTCCATGACAGCAAGCAAGACTACCCAGACACCTTTACAATTTATTGTAGTAGCGTCAAATTTATGAAATATTAACAAAATAGAGTCATAATATGTCAGAGTTTCAGCCATGGTCCGGATATACAACAAATTCAGAGCTACTATCCCTCAAGTAAAACAATTTATCATTTGATTTAATTCCTAAATCATGGAAAACTTGTTGGGATTAGAAAGGGCCATTACAACCTACACTGCATTTTCAGCCGCTATATGGGCCAAAAAGACTAATCATTGGATTATAACTGTGAACTGGAGTTCTGGTTATTCCTGTACCAATGCAAATGACTTTCAGAAAACAACTAAAACTTTAAAGAATTCTCTCAAAGAATTCTTCACCTCCATAAATTGCTAAAAATATAAGGGTTTGAACAAACCTGACAAGACTCAACTAATAACTAAAGGCAAGTCACAAGAACGAAAATAAAATTAAAGTGTGTAAGTAGCTTTTGATAAGAGGCATAATTTTTTGAACTAATTCTCAATTTTGTTATTTCTAAATTGAAAAAATCAGATATTTCTAATCTATGACTATTAAACAATACTTTCTTCAAGAGTTTTCTATTGCCTTCAGCGAGATTTCTCATGATTTTCTACTAAATAGGGATATACAATTCCAATTATTTCAAGTTTATTCAATTTCAGTTTAGATGTGTACATACTAAGTAAGCTACAGCATGTTAAAAAAAACCATTAACATGTGCTTAAGTTTGCTGCAAACACATATTCTTGTTTACTTTTACGTTTATCAAATTTCGTTTATAATGGTAACTGAACCAAACAACACTAGAGTAAAGTAAACAGCCAAGTTTGTTCTAGTCCCGTTTATTGGGAAAGTTTCTACCTTGTCAGAGCCGGATGGTAATGCCGCCATTGTGTTCCATTATTGCTATTATTAGAAAATGTAAGGTATTATTTAACCATTATATTACATTTTTTGACCTTTATATGGAACACGTGCTTATAAAAAATCACTCAACGAATAATTCTTATTATAAAACAAGAGTTGTATTTTTACTTAGTAAGTAGGTATTATTTCATGCTGCAGCTATTTTATTACGGTTTAAAAAAACACGGAATTTAAATGTCTTAATATGCAACTTGTCTTTCATGTAAAGAAGAAAATACTATCTGAGTGTTCATGGAGATAAACATAATTTGTAATGCTTGTGCTGTAATTGGAAAAGTTTATTCACTTATAAATAATTTTAAACTTATCAAAAATATCCAAAACAATACATAATCCTACTTTACTATTGCAACGAACTATGTTTCTGAATATAATAATTATCTTACATTAATACCTACAATAAATAGATATATTCCTTTTAACCTAATAAGACGTAGTCTATACTTTGTAAATGTAAATAAATATAAGTAAATATAAATATACGTAGAACGCCACAATATGTTAGCTTCGCTGAAGTTGCTCTAGATATCTCAGTTAAGTTTATAGCTCATTTTATTCAGAAACAAGGAGAGATAGACACACAAACATCTTACATCATTGAATAGAAATTTGTTCATCCCTCATCAGACACATTAGAAATTGTATCAAAACACTGAGTAAAAGGCTTCAGTGACGTCAGCCATTGATATAGGTGTACATGCAACAATCATATATCTTACTATATGTGTATAAATAAAACTTTAATGCAATATTGACATTTTTTAAAATATACAGATGGAATATTTCTCAAAATATTAAAAACTGTTTATTGAGTTACTTTTCTTAACAGTGTTTCAATATTAAAAGTTCCAGTGTTATACGGAAAACACTCAAAGGCAAGAATGCCCTGAAATCAAATATTGGCAAAGAATTTAATATTGAATTTTCACTCTATTTATTTCCTTTGTACTGGATAAGTAAACCACATAGTTAGTTTAGGAAATATAGAAATCTATTATTATTATCTTCATGTTATTATTATTATTCTGTTTTTTCTTCGATGCCATGGCTACCCATTGAAACAATGTAATAATATTAGCAAACGCTCAGCCAAATTGAGTAACAGGCACCATCAACAAACTCACTGTTTCCTTTACGGACAAGAAGATTCATGCAAAATTTCTTTAGGTCTGTTCAAAATTAAATATAAACTTATATCTTATCCAGTAAATATATTTATTTATATATATTTATATTTATTTATTTTTTATTTTTTAATATATTTCACTTAACCTTTTATAAGCTATAAAGATTCTGTTATTAATAAAAGTTTAAAGGGCGGGATAATTTTTTTAACAAAAATATATTTGCATATGAGTAATAATTGGCATAATTATTTAAATAACTGAATACTGGGAGATGTGAACCTTATTTCGGATATAGTTTTATTAAAATATTTGCAGGATTAACAGCATATTAGCCAATTCCAATCCAACATACTATCGTTAATCGCTGTGTTAGTTACAAGATCGGCCTGAATAAAATACTGTGACGTAACAAGACTCGTCCGTCCTCTTCAATTTATGCAATGGGCTTGGGAGAGAAATCGAGCTCAACATTAATAATATTTTACAGTTTATATTTTCTGATTGAAAATAATTCAATGCCTTACTTGCTACAGAATATTTGTCTTTTGAAGTCTAGTGTTACTGTACTGTAATAGATTATTTTATCGTTTAACATAAGATTTCAAAGTGACAAAAATATTTTGTAAACCTTTATGCAAAAAAAGTGTTCATAGAGGAGATAAGTAGTCACAGATTATTCTCGCTTATAATCAGTGACACATACGTGAGGAATATACGGCTGGCTGGCCGGATAGTGATGACGTATTGACTGTCGGTGGGGGCAGCACTCCAGCCTGTACTATAGCATGGCCTTGGCCTGCCTCACTGCATAAGTGCAGTCACATGTCGCACTGCCCCACAGATCTGTATCGTGAGATGTGTACAACTACAGCTGTGATTAAATGCATAACATACAGTATTTTCCTCAATCATCGACGCAATCATATCTAAGCTAAGTAATCACACTAAGTTCAATCCTTTGTTAATTAATCGCTAGTGAAGATAAGATAGGCGTAGGGGACTTAAAAAAGACCTTTAATTAAAAAACTTACTTATGTAATACACATTAAATATGATTATTTGCCACATACAAAGCATTAACTCTGTATCTTAACAACCAAGATTATTTTTATCTGGTAAAGTAAATGGTTTAGGAAAGATGAAATCAAATAATTATTCTTGGCAAAGCAATGTAGGGTAGAGTCAACAAAGGACGGTTGTCCTCATGATTTATTGGCAAAGTTTTTCAGCTTCACTAGAAACATTATTATGTTATTACCTCAACCGTTTTACTGGAGCCTAATCGGCAACTTAGATCTTGTGGTTTTAGTATTTACATGACCATAAACAGTTAAAATCTTAGTCATTTTGTTTAAAGTATTTGTAAAAAGAGTAATATTTAAAGGTAGTTTGTGTTAAATAACTGCACCAAACAATACTGCATATTTAACGTTAAGAAATAAAAAATGTATATTTAAAACATCCCTAGAGACAATATACTAAAATATTAACTTGTTACAAGAAAAAAGGCTATATAAATAATCAAAGTTAAAAATAAGCTAAAACTCGATAAAAAAAAGTAATCAATCATATTGAGAAGCAAACACATGTCAAGTCTTAACCGAATTATCATAAAAATATAAATGAAAATATATGGGTTGTATCACTATAAAACTATCACTAAATTAATACAATTTAAGATTTTTTATGGCGGAATTTGATACGTTTTACATGTTATAATTAAATAATTAACCCCAAGATGCCCTTCTCCGCAGGGTAATTAATAATGGCATACCGTGAGAAGGGCAAAATAAGACTAATCAAAGTATAGACCTCTATATAAGTTGTTATTATGTATACACCTTTATTTATGTCTTATTAATATTTCTTGAAATTTTGACACAATATATAAAGTTTGGTTTCTTAAGTATATAAATATATTTTATAAATCTCTTCTAATTATATGTGTTAATAACTTTAAAGGACCTTTTTTCAAATCATAATTTATGGAGTACTCTTTATTCAATAATTTAGAGTTGTTATATTGACTTTACATATATATTTTTACGTCATACTTTCCCCTGAAATCAATGTAAAAAAATTCGATGTCTTGGAAAGTAAAGGATCCCAGGCAACACGGAGTAGTGTCGCAGAAAACTGCGTTTGACATCCAATTTCCCTTCTTTGAGGACGGAGTGTCAACAGACTGAACTGCGAGTATCGGCTTTCTATATCCTAACATTGGTTTGTTAGATCATTGTAAGCTCTGCTATGTTATTTATGTAAGGCTTGGATGTTACTTTGTCATTGACTCTCATTATAAAAACACGTATTACATTTATCTTTTTATATGGAACCAGCTGTTAACTGTGCTTTCGGGCGCAATTAGCTTCTTAAAACAGGATCTAAATGGTCATATTGATATTTAATGAGATTC
The DNA here is from genome assembly GCF_021130785.1 of Homalodisca vitripennis. Lineage (NCBI taxonomy): Eukaryota > Metazoa > Arthropoda > Insecta > Hemiptera > Cicadellidae > Homalodisca > Homalodisca vitripennis. The sequence continues at coordinate 217,398,017 of NC_060207.1, read as the reverse complement.
TAATCACTTCTAAGATAAGGGATGATTACTAAGAAAATATTCCAATCTCGTAATACAATTTATACGTAGTTAAAAGATAAATGTTTTGGTACCATGAAGTCAGAGTGGAATATTATAAGTACCTATGCGATAGCTCGAATCTTTTTCCAATATTTAATTATATTTTGTTGAAAACCTTCATCAATTTCAATAATGGATGATCTGTATTAGGCCGTTCAGAAGGTCCTTAGCTTTTCAGTTGATTCACGTAAGATATATAAAATGAAGAGCCTCTATGTAATATTAAATAGTAAACACAGGAATGTATGGAATTGCTTAAATTCAGCATGATCTGTTATGAATATACTGGAGATGAATGTACGTAAAACATAAGCAAGAAACTTTCATAAATATTTAAACTAAGTTAATTGTGGTAAATTACAATACATTTTAATATTTTACTGAAAAGTTCAATTGAGGTTTTACAATACAAACCCAATGTGTAAGAATGTATAAAAGACTCTAAACAAATAATAGTTCCACATTTGTGAATCGTGTCTTAGATTCATTGAACCATGGAACAGATGAATCAGATCGTATATCACAACGTATTGAATCAGACCTGACGTCGACCTGCCCTACTAATCAATAGGGAATAGACAGTGTGTTGTGGTGCAATTTATTATTCTCTACAACTGCAAAAGAATGAAAAATTACTGAAACAACTATTAGGATTTGAAAGAGATAACAGAAATCCTTTGCAAGAATTCATGCTATTGTATTCTCCTTAAAATTAAATTTAGTACAACAATTAACCATTGTAGTTTTTAAACTTGATTTTAAGTAATGAGCTGTTACATCTACTTTACATTAAAGAATAACTTTTCACCTTAACATTAATTTTTATTAACTTAAAATATGATTTATGTTATTAACGTACTTAATAAAGGTTGGGTTTCGGTTAATCAAGATAAAACCGGAACTCTGCCTTTAATGAAGGTGGTAATGTAAAAATGTAATGTGCTGTATTTTTTACGTACGTGAAAGGAGAAGTTTTTGAACACAAGTGTATAATATACATTGTTGAACTAAATAAGGATGTTTGTAAAAATCTAAAAAAATTTATATTTTGAAATGTTTTTTATTCCTTACTAGTTGGGTCACACTCATGTGTATTCTACATTTTCCCCCTACTTTTTATCACTATTTTGCTACATAATGATTATCCGGGCAAATATGTATAAATTCCAAAAATTTAAATGTAAATGATACTGTAGCTTATGTAGGAGAAGTAGCGTTCATCAATGATAATTGTACATCGTGAAGCAATCACAGTACAGTTATATGTACTTAACCGTACCTTTAAACTGTATATCCCTTTGAACTACATATATGAATATTACATGCATAATAGTACCCTACGTGATTAGTCTTGAAGCATGTAATATCACAGTGTGTGACATGTAAAGTATTCTAATATACTAATTTTATAATCCTAACCGTAAAAACATATCCTTACTGGTGGCATAACCTTATGTGTATTAGTTATAATAACTCTCGTTTAAGCAGCCAACTATTTAGTATTTACTCCATCACTGGTTTGTCAGGATCATAGGCATATACTTCTTGAGTTTATTATTATAATTTTGGAATAAATGGACTTATCATAGATTTTACAGTTTTGCATTTTTTTCGTTATCCCTTAAATTTTATACATTTGAAGATTATTCTAGTCCGGGTTAGAAAGGGAACGAACGGCAAGTGATTAAGAAGACAATTATGTAAGTTTTTGTATTTGGACAGTCCCTATTTGGGGTAAAATCATTGTAAATTCCGTATTTAGGAGTACAGGTATGTAATAATAATTTAGATCTAAGATTAAGTTATATTACAGTCTTAAAAAAAGACCGGACAAACCTGTTAATATATTATAATAGGAAGAACATTTGAATTTTCATTAACGATATATTTAAGTTATTATCACACAGGCTCCTGTTATCAAACAGTTATATATTCCGCCCTACAATTATTTATTATTCAACTCACTTGTAATGTAACCCTTATGCTGTCCTGAAAACTATCTAACAACTGTATTTTTTCAACTGTAACTTTTCTAAGCTATAAAGCATACGTATTGTAACCAAATTCAAAAGCTTTTACCAAATAAAAATATATTAAACATTACACTTACCTTATTTTATTTTTTTACATATTCCGATTATGAAAAATTCTAAAATTAAAACAAAGTGAATTTGAATTAGAAAACCATTTTTATGTGGAAATTTCATTTACATTGTAATTACGTAACTTTAAAGTGTTTCACTGACAAGACGACCGCATGTTTCGCGTAATTTGTTTTAATTATCATTAAATAGCAGTCTTCTTTCAGGATTACTCCTTTATTGCCTTCAATATAACTGAGCAAATTTAATTCTCTTTCTTAATTGCAACACTAAAAGTAACTAGAGGGAGTTTAGTACAGTAGGGAGGTACTGTTTTAGTAACATGTTTAATACTAGCAATGTTTAGGAGCAAGAAAATGAATGTACAATAAATATAGAAAATAATCCGCAAAATAAACATTATTCTATCAAACAACTTTTTTAGTGCATTGGTCCTTCCAGTCCACGTAGCTCCTGAACCATTAGAGATATTGAAAAACTCTCAAGAGCAAAAAATGTCTTATTTTTTAGATGAGAATCTAAAAACAACATAAAATACAGGGTGTTCCATAAAAGATTTTAAAGTTGGCCGCCATCTTAAACAAATTTGAAAGTGTATTCTTGAGTAAAACTTAAAATTGAGCAAGTTGCAAATTTAAAGTGTGGTGCTAAGTTGTGTAATTAAAAAGTTAGCTATTGGATCACATATTTACAAGATCAAAATACAGCAAAAAATTTCGAAAAATTGTTGTCCTAAATAAAGAAAGAATAAATTATTAGAGAATTGTAAAAAATATTATTTACTTTATATAATAGTGCTCCCTAATTCTCAGCTATATCCCACGTAGTAATATGCGTCATGAAACTCAAAAACAATTGTCATTAGAGGAAATGAAGCTTCATGTATTATATCAAGTTTATAGGTTAGTGTGTTACATAACTCATACATCTTTAGAGTTAGCATGAAAAGACAATAGTAGAAACAAAAAGGATAAAATTAATAGCAATTCTACGTTATCTCATATAAAATTAGCAGTGATATACTCCTCCTACAAAAAAACTGGCTATCAAAAATGTTTCCAAACTAATATTAGTAGTAGTTGGTAATACAGTAGGCCGCTCGCCATACATAAAACATTTGGCAGCAGGCCAACTTTTCGTGAACTTTTATTTTCGCGCTCTGCCAAGTGATAATAATAATAAAACTTTATCAGTTAAGTAATAATTAATATAAACTGCGGTTTAAAATGCATTAAAATTATAATTAAATATTAATCGCATTTACTTCTAATATATTTACTGTAGGCCTATGGAATATGAATTTGTTTATAATGTAAAGCTATTTTAGTTTAAGTTTTACTATTTTCTTTTTCCTGGGTTTACTATGTTATAGTGCACTAATGGGTAGTCTTGTTCAGAATATTGCTCTATTATTGCTAATAAAATTCCTATGTAGGAGGTTTTATATAAATCATAAAAATTCTTTTTCGAAAGGACATATTAGGGGAATTGCGATCATGGAACAGTGTAAATCAAATTACAAAACACTTTCGATAAAAAGTAACCTTTATATATAACATACATTGTAAAATATAATATATATATATATTAATATTATATATATATATATATATATATATATATATATTTATATTTATATCCCACAATTGCTCTATTATCTCAGATAAAGACTATGGAATGTGATAAACTATCTAAAACTATTATTTTTGAAAGCATTACGGTCAAAAACAAACGAAGTGTAATTCAAATTCATTATTGAGAGCTTAAAAACTTTCATCTGGTATTTAATGAAATAAAATAATGCGAAAAAATAAATAATACTTGAGCGAAAATAAACAGTTGCATAATATAACGGAGTAGAATAAAAATATCTACTAATTCTACAACAATGAACTTTTTTCGTTAACAACTCAAGTACCCAGGACCGTGACGTACTTTAGTTGTTATATTGTAGTTGAATCTTTGTGGGTTAACGAATTTAAACTTATAATTAAAATTATATATTATATTTATTATTTATCTGGGTTTACTATACCAGATGATAATATTAATTATTTAATTGGTTTGGTTTTCGGAAAGAATAGGAGTAATTTCCTAAGTTGTAACATATCTTCTACTACTTTTCTAATTAAAATTATATGATATGATATAGTTGTAAAAATGAATACAAGGCAAAAAAAGTTATTTCCTTAGGATTACTAAAAAGGATGGACATTTTTAATAACTGTCTGTATGTATTCCCGGACGAAGATTATTTCTGTATGATTGCCTGTCTGTGTAACAATTTAAAAGATATCTGCAGAATAAAAAGAGCTGTATATTTGAACGTTTTTCTGCAAGATTGTTACATGATGTTTATACTTGTCTTATGGTTAGCCATGGTGGAAATTTGAAAATATCTAATATATAAATGTAATCAAAGCTATGTATATCATGTACATGTTAAATGTTTATTTATATAGTAAGAATTAAGTATAATGGAATGAAATATTATTTAACAGACGGTGAAAATATTTCACTTCAGTCGCAGTGGCCTCTCTATTTTACCCGGAAATTTTATTATTTGTGGTCATAAAAAACTATTTCTTCTCATACAAGAATGACCAAACCTGGAGTTTGGCTGAGCGCCATTGAAGCCCATAGCTCAGTAGGTTGGGTCAATTTCTCGTTTATCTACAAGAGAAAAAATGTTCTATCTTATTGTCTGCCACTATAAATATCCTCAGGACATCTCGACAGTTAAAGGAGCTAAGCACTTGAAACTGTTCAAGCAACCTCACTGAAGCCTGTTATATGGAAATATCAATTTAAAATATGGTAACCTCATTCTTTATGAACAATAGTATTTTCAATAATACTATTTTACTTATCATAAAATATTTGAAACGGTTCATACGAGGAACTGTAAGGCTAAGTTAATAATATAAAGGTTATTTCTATAAGTTAAATCTAACATAAAAAGTCTTGTGTGGTGCATACTAATAAAGGCAGGATGAAATACCATAATAATGGTTCTGATCATATCATCGCCTATACGTCATTATCCACATCTACTACAAAGTAATGACATATTTTACACTTCATATAGATCGCTGTTGATATACTGTAGCTTATAACGCCTTGCAAGGCTCATATCAATAACACGAGGATGGAATACCATCCATATCGAATCTGATCATATCATCATCAATACATCATTCGCACCATTTACCCGCGAGTAATAACATTTTCAAACTCAGATTGATCTCTGCTGTTATATTGTAGCTTATAACGTCTTGAGTATTATCAATAACGAGAGGATGAAATACCATCTACAACTGCTCTGATCATTAGATCACTAATGCATCATTCCAGACAATTACCTGAATGTAAAAACAATGTTTATCCTTTTACGGATCTCTGCTGATATACTGTGGCTCATAAGGTCCTGTATGGCAGCCATTAATATTGTAATTAGAAAACGATTATATTAAGAATTCGTTAACTCATCGGTTAACTACACGTTTTATAACTGATCGGTTACTGTACAGTAGTTAACACACACGTATTAGCTACTACTAGAAGACTATTGCACAGTAGTGTAACTACATGTATTATACTGTAAGTAGAAGAAAAGTGACAGTAATTAACTTAATGTATTATAGCTAGACATTGCTATATAGTAGTTTATCACATTAACTGTAACTCACACCTCCGCTGTTTGATGATACTACTCAACATCACTCAATATAGACCAGATATCAGCGTGTGTATAACAAAGGCTTTTCTCCGTTGGCTATGCACAGTAGTGCTTAGCCACATGTTATTTGTTTACAAATAATTCCTACAGTTAATTAATTATTAATTAAAATTTTAGTACTAATGAATTTTTGTCCTACGTGGATTTCATAGGCCAATAGTATTAATTTTTATTTTAGCATTTCTAATTTAAATACAGATAAACAAATCTGCATTACATCATCTTTATCGATTGCATTATCTGCATAATAACTACTAAGAACTAAATTAATTGCTTAAATAGGTAATTAATTAAATTACGTGGCAGCAATAAGTAAATAATGGATTTGAAATAATTGCTTTTGTAGTTTTTAAATAGTAGACACAATACGTAAAAAATTGAGATTTATTAGGTTTATAGTTTGTTATTCAGGCTAGACACTTCCTTCTCCCTTATGGACAATTATGGTTGATTTATGGGGTACATAGTACTCAATCAATGCCATGTCTCAAGTACCTTACCAACACAACATAATAGTAACATTATATGCTGTAGCATAACTATTGGCATTCGAACAGTTATATGACGATAATAATTTATATTATTTTGTATGTAGTGTACCAGGGTTTTTAATTATTTTAAATTGCATTTTAACGTGCTATTCTAATAAAACAAATTATAAAATAAATGAATTACCGTATAGTATTGTTTGAAATACATTTTCCACTTATATGTATAATTGTATCATTGGCTTTATGATAAAAAATTATAATACATATACATTATAATCTGCCATTGTTAGAGTCATCTCTTAACATATTATTAATAAGTATTGGGAATTATTTCTAATTTAAAACGTTTTACAGATTTCAGCTTGAAAGTTACTCACCATGTCTGACTGAATGACAGTACGTTACATGCCAGTGCCGTGTTTCACTTAATCCAACTGTAATCAATCCGCCATCTAATTGGGTGCCGACTACAGCTGATAATATTAGATTGCTCGACATGACTTAAGTGATCAATCGCTCCTGCCCGATCACGATCATCGAATACCAGTAAAAATGTGAAAGTTTACCTTATATAAAAATACAATTTCGTTTATCAATAGAAATGGTTTCTAATAGACTGATCGATAATTAATGTTATTTTGGTAGACGTTGAAATGAAATAATAGCAAAAGTGTTGCACATAACTGAGATACTCGTATTGTTTTTAATTTAGAAACAATCTTCAGACATTCACCTTGTAAAGCCATATGGTATTACCTCCATTGTAAATGAACATAATAGAAACTATTTTTGTGTTCTCCGAAATTTTGAGAATCAAAATTTCTCAACTCTTAACTCCTCCTCAACCCTCAACTCTTATGAGGAAATGTAAATTAGTTTTTAAGCATTGTGTTTTGTTTTATAATGAACAGTACACACATTTTACACAAATGATTCATCGAATTATTCTTATTCTAAAACAAGAGTTTTCGAGTCTTTTCAGTTTATACAAAATTATGACATGCCGAAGCTATTTTATTATGATTTGATAAACACGGTATTTAGACGTCTTAAGATAAAACTTGTCTTTGAAATAAAATACAAAATACTACCTTATCGTGCATACAAGGGAACATAATATTTCAATGTTTAGGCTGTAATTTGAAAAGTATATTCATATATGAATAATATGAAACGCATACACATTTAAATAATTTATTCCTCCGTTAAAATATTATTTCTCTAATAAAATATACCCTCAGTAATAAAGCAACCAAAATAAAACAATAGAAAATCAAAAGGGTCCGTCGTAAATGCACCTGTGCCTAGAAGGTGGCAAGGAAATTCGCCGAATCACTTTTTCTTTCAGTTAAAATTTTTTTGTAAATAATGAGTAAACTACAGTGTGTAAAAAAAACCATTAACACGTGCTTAAGTTTGCTGCAAACACATATTCTTGTTTACTTTTACGTTTATCAAATTTCGTTTATAATGGAAACTGAACCAAACAACACTAGAGTAAAGTAAACAGCCAAGTTTGTTCTAGTCCCGTTTATTGGGAAAGTTTCTACCTTGTCAGAGCCGGATGGTAATGCCGCCATTGTGTTCCATTATTGCTATTATTAGAAAATGTAAGGTATTATTTAACCATTATATTACATTTTTTTACCTTTATATGGAACACATGCTTATAACAAATTCACTCAACAAATAATTCTTATTATAAAACAAGAGTTGTATTTTTACTTAGTAAGTAGGTATTATATCATGCTGCGGCTATTTTATTACGGTTAAAAAAAAACACGGAATTTAAATGTCTTAATATGCAACTTGTCTTTCATGTAAAGAAGAAAATACTATCTGAGTGTTCATGGAGATAAACATAATTTTTAATGCTTGTGCTGTAATTCGAAAAGTTTATTCACTTATAAATAATTTTAAACGTATCAAAAATATCCAAAACAATACATAATCCTACTTTACTATTGCAACGAACTATGTTTCTAAATATAATAATTATCTTACATTAATACCTACAATAAATAGATATATTCCTTTTAACCTAATAAGACGTAGTCTATACTTTGTAAATGTAAATAAATATAAGTAAATATAAATATACGTAGAACGCCACAATATGTTAGCTTCGCTGAAGTTGCTCTAGATATCTCAGTTAAGTTTATAGCTCATTTTATTCAGAAACAAGGCGAGATAGACACACAAACATCTTACATCATTGAAAAGAAATTTGTTCATCCCTCATCAGACACATTAGAAATTGTATCAAAACACTGAGTAAAAGGCTTCAGTGACGTCAGCCATTGATATAGGTGTACATGCAACAATCATATATCTTACTATATGTGTAAAATAAAACTGTAATGCAATATTGACATTTTTTAAAATATGCAGACGGAATTATGATACATTTAAAACTTTGTTTTTTGAGTTACTTTTCTTAACAGTGTTTCAATATTAAAAGTTCCAGTGTTATACGGAAAACACTCAAAGGCAAGAATGCCCTGAAATCAAATATTGGCAAAGAATTTAATATTCAATTTTCACTCTATTTATTTCCTTTGTACTGGATAAGTAAACCACATAGTTAGTTTAGGAAATATAGAAATCTATTATTATTATCTTCATGTTATTATTATTATTCTGTTTTTTTTTTCGATGCCATGGCTACCCGTTGAAGCAATGTAATAATATTAGCATACGCTCAGCCAAATTGAGTAACAGGCACCATCAACAAACTCACTGTTTCCTGTACGGGAAAGAAGATTCATGCAAAATATCTTTAGGTCTGTTCAAAATTAAATAAAAACTTATGTATTATCCAGTAAATATATTTATTTAAATTATATTTATATTTATTTTATTTTTTGAATATATTTCACTTAAAATTTTATAAGCTATAAAGATTCTGTTATTAATAAAAGTTAAAGGGTAGGAAAATTTTTTTTAAAAACAAAAGTATATTTGCATTTAAGTAATAATTGACATAATTATTTAAATAACAGAATACTGGGAGTTGTGAACCTTATTTCAGAAATAGTTTTATTTAAAATATTTGCAGGATTAACAGCATATTAGCAATTCCAATCCAACATACCACCGTTAATCGCTGTGTTTGTTACAAGATCGGCCTGAATAAAATACTGTGACGTAACAAGACTCGTCCGTCCTCTTCAATTTATGCAATGGGCTTGGGAGAGAAATCGAGCTCAACATTGATAATATTTTACAGTTTATCGTTTCTGATTGAAAATAATTCAATGCCTTACTTGCTACAGAATATTTGTCTTTTGAAGTCTAGTGTTACTGTACTGTAATAGATTATTTTATAGTTTAACATAAGATTTCAAAGTGACAACAATATTTTGTAAATCTTTATACAGAAAAAGTGTTCATAGGAGATAAGTAGTCACAGATTATTTTCGCTTATAATCAGTGACACATGCGTGAGGAATATACGGCTGGCTGGCCGGATAGTATGACGTAGCGACTGGCGGTGGGGGCAGCACTCCAGCCTGTATTATAGCATGGCCTTGGCCTTCCTCACTGCATAAGTGCAGTCACATGTCGCATTGTCTCACAGATCTGTATCGTGAGATGTGTATAACTACAGCTGTGATTAAATGCATAACATACAGTATTTTCCTCAATCATCGACGCAATCATATCTAAGCTAAGTAATCACACTAAGTTCAATCTCTTGTTAATTAATCGCTAGTGAAGATAAGATAGGCGTAGGGACTTAAAAAGACCTTTAATTAAAAACTTACTTATGTAATACACATTAAATATGATTATTTGCCACATACAAAGCATTAACTCTGTATCTTAACAACCAAGATTATTTATCTGGTAAAGTAAACGGTTTAGGAAAGATGAAATCAAATAATTATTTTTGGCAAAGCAATGTAGGGTAGAGTCAACAAAGGACGGTTGTCCTCATGATTTATTGGCAAAGTTTTCAGCTTCACTAGAAACATTATTATGTTATTACCTCAACCGTTTACTGGAGCCTAATCGGCAACTTAGATCTTGTGGTTTTAGTATTTACATGACCATAAATAGTTAACATCTTAGTCATTTTGTTTAAAGTATTTGTAAAAAGAGTAATATTTAAAGGTAGTTTGTGTTAAATAACTGCACCAAAAATACTGCATATTTAACGTTAAGAAATAAAAAATGTATATTTAAAACATCCCTAGAGACAATATACTAAAATATTAACTTGTTACAAGAAAAAAGGCTATATAAAAATCAAAGTTAAAAATAAGCTAAAACTCGATAAAAAACGTAATCAATCATATTCAGAAGCAAACACATGTCAAGTCTTAACCGAATTATCATAAAAATATAAATTAAAATATATGGGTTGTATCACTATAAAACTATCACTAAATTAATACAATTTCAGATTTTTTATGGCGGAATTTGATACGTTTTACATGTTATAATTAAATAATTAACCCCAACATGCCCTTCTCCGCAGGGTAATTAATAATGGCATACCGTGAGAAGGGCAAAATAAGACTAATCAAAGTATAGACCTCTATATAAGTTGTTATTATGTATACACCTTTATTTATGTGTCTTATTAATATTTCTTGAAATTTGGATGAAATATATAAAGGTTCGTTTCTTAAGTATATAAATACAGTTTATAAAACTCTTCTAATTATATGTGTTAATAACTTCAAAGGACCTTTTTTCAAATCATAATTTATGGAGTACTCTTTATTCAATAATTTAGAGTTGTTATATAGATTTTATATATATATTTTTACATACTTTCCCCTGAAATCAATGTAAAAATATCGATTCGATGTCCTGGAAAGTAAAGGATCCCAGGCAACACGGAGTAGTGTCGCAGAAAACTGCGTTTGACATCCAATTTCCCTTCTTTGAGGACGGAGTGTCAACAGACTGAACTGCGAGTATCGGCTTTCTATATCCTAACATTGGTTTGTTAGATCATTGTAAGCTCTGCTATGTTATTTATGTAAGGCTTGGATGTTACTTTGTCATTGAATCTCATTATAAAACACGTATTACATTTATCTTTTTATATGGAACCAGCTGTTAACTGTGCTTTCGGGCGCAATTAGCTTCTTGAAACAGGATCTAAATGGTCATATTGATATTTAATGAGATTCCAATCACTTCTAAGATAAGGGATGATTACTAAGAAAATATTCCAATCTCGTAATACAATTTATACGTAGTTAAAAGATAAATTGTTTTGGTACCCTGAAGTCAGAGTGGAATATTATAAGTACCTATGCGATAGCTCGAATCTTTTTCCAATTTTTAATTATATTTTGTTGAAAACCTTCATCAATTTCAATAATGGATGATCTGTATTAGGCCGTTCAGAAGGTCCTTAGCTTTTCAGTTGATTCACATAAGATATATAAAATGAAGAGCCTCTATGTAATATTAAATAGTAACACAGGAATGTAAGGAATTGGTTCAATTCAGCATGATCTGTTATGAATATACTGGAGATGAATGTACGTAAAACATAAGCAAGAAACTTTCATAAATATTTCAACTAAGTTAATTGTGGTAAATTACAATACATTTTAATATTTTACTGAAAAGTTCAATTGAGGTTTTACAATACAAACCCAATGTGTAAGAATGTACAAAAGACTCTAAACAAATAATAGTTCCACATTTGTGAATCGTGTCTTAGATTCATTGAACCATGGAACAGATGAATCAGATCGTATATCACAACGTATTGAATCAGACCTGACGTCGACCTGCCCTACTAATCAATAGGGAATAGACAGAGTGTTGTGGTGCAATTTATTATTCTCTACAACTACAAAAGAATGAAAAATTACTGAAGCAACTATTAGGATTTGAAAGAGATAACAGAAATCCTTTGCAAGCATTCATGCTATTGTATTCTCCTTAAAATTAAATTTAGTACAACAATTAACCATTGTAGTTTTTAAACTTGATTTTAAGTAATGAGCTGTTACATCTACTTTACATTAAAGAATAAATTTTCACCTTAACATTAATTTTTATTAACTTAAAATATGATTTATGTTATTAACGTAATTAGTAAAGGTTGGGTTTCGGTTAATCAAGATAAACCGGAACTCTGCCTTTAATGAAGGTGGTAATGTAAAAATGTAATTGCTGTATTTTTTACGTACGTGAAAGGAGAAGTTTTGAACACAAGTGTGTATAATACATTGTTGAACTAAGTAAGGATGTTTGTAAAAATCTAAAAAAAAATCATATTTTGAAAAGTTTTCCATTCATTACTAGTTGGGTCACTCTCATGTGTATTCTACATTTCCCCCCTACTTTTTGTCACTATTTTGCTACATAATGATTTAACGGGTATATGTTTAAATTCCAAAAATTTAAATGTAAATGATACTGTAGCTTACTGTAGGTGAAGTAGCGTTCATCAAGGATAATTGTACATCGTGAAGCAATCACAGTACAGTTATATGTACTTAACCGTACCTTTAAACTGTATATCCCTTTGAACTACATATATGAATATTACATATATAATAGTACCCTACGTGATTAGTCTTGAAGCATGTAATATCACAGTGTGTGACATGTAAAGTATTCTAATATACTAATTTTAGAATCCTAACCGTAAAAAAATATCCTTACTGGTGGCATAACCTTGTGGTATTAGTTATAATAACTCTCGTTTAAGCAGCCAACTATTTAGTATTTACTCCATCACTGGTTTGTCAGGATCATAGGCATATACTTCTTGAATTTATTATTATAATTTTGGAATAAATGGACTTATCATAGATTTTACACTTTTGTATTTTTTTCGTTATCCCTTAAATTTTATACGTTTGAAGATTATTCTAGTCCGGGTTAGAAAGGGAACGAACGGCAAGTAAGAAGACAATTATGTAAGTTTTGTATTTGGACAGTCTCTATTTGGGTAAATCATTGTAAATCCGTATTTAGGAGTACAGGTATGTATTAATAATTTAGATCTAAAATTAAGTTATATTAAAGTATTAAAAAAAGACCGGACAAGCCTGTTAATATATTATGATAGGAAGAACATTTGAATTTTCATTAACGATATATTTAAGTTATTGACATAGGCTCCTGTTATCAAACAGTTATATATTCCGCCCTACAATTATTTACTATTCAAATCACTTGTAATGTAACCCTATGCTGTCCTGAAAACTATCTAACAACTGTATTTTTTCAACTGTAACTTTTCTAAGCTATAAAGCATACGTATTGTAACCAAATTCAAAAGCTTTTACCAAATAAAAACATATTAAACATTACACTTACCTTATTTTATTTCTTTACATATTCCGATTATTAAAAATTTCTAAAATTAAAACAAAGTGAATTTGAATTAGAAAACCATTTTTATGTGGAAATTTCATTTACATTGTAATTACGTAACTTTAAAGTGTTCACTGACAAGTTTCGCGTAATTTGTTTTAATTATCATTAAATAGCAGTCTTCTTTCAGGATTACTCCTTTATTGCCTTCAATCTAACTGAGCAAATTTAATTCTCTTTCTTAATTGCAACACTAAAAGTAACTAGAGGGAGTTTAGTACAGTAGGGAGTTACTGTTGTAGTATCATGTTTAGTACTACCAATTTTTAGAGCAAGAAAACTAATGTACAATAAAATTCTATCAAACAATGTTTTTAGTGCATTGATAGAAAATCATGTATCCACCCTTCGATAAATTTAAAAACATGCAAGAACCATGTTTATTTAACATATGGTTATTATCTATAATATTATATAAAACTCTAATTATTTTCGGCTGTCAAGTTTCCCATTCTTGACACTTTCATTTAGCTACGTAAAAACTACTAGAATTTGGTAAAACATTACTGGAGTGCCTGGTTACTATAATTACACGTTTATTCCTATTTAAAAAAATTCTCCATGCTATCCCCACTGGATTTGAAAACTCTTTAACATTCAGCAATCCATTATTATATTTATGGAATATATTAGCATATGTTAGATAGGTTTTTAATTACCTGTCGAAGCGAAGAATAATAATTATAAACATTTATACTTATTTAAACAGGTGATATTGAATGTTCTTAGTTATACATATGTTAAAGTCAGTGACACTTTAAAAAATATCCTTTTCTGTGCAAAAGCTTTGTTTTTGGGGTGTTTTATTGGAATTTCAATCAGTTACAGTAAAATTCCCTTATCTAATAAATCAAAAGTGCGGTGAAAGCTAAGGATTTCCGCTTTTTTCTTGCTTTAGATGTCGGTAAACTGATCTTCGTATTGAAAATTTTTGCTGAAAAATTTATTCAATAAAATATCGTGAAATATTGGAGAAAATTTCTACAATTGTCAGATGTACTTATAGAAATCGTCTCTCGCCGACTTTAAGGCTCTATCTTTAAATTTAAATACAACATGGATTAAGAGGTCCGAATGTGTTTCGATGACTAGTACATTTTTTTAAGAATATTTGGTATTCCATTAATAAATATATTAGTGTACCTTTTTTAATGAAATTACGTTTGAAGCCATGTGTAACTGCTGTTATTGTAGTTATAATACTTATTGACTTCGATAATTACCTTACATTCATAATTCCCAAATTCGTAACAAGAAATATATATCACCTCATGACATCTTGAGAAGAGGCAGCCCTCATCTCCGATCTTACTGTACCAATCCTGAATACCCTGTCACTCCGAAAGGAAGAGCAAAAGGTATTTCCGTATTAGAGCAAAGACTATATGCAGCGAAAGGTTTTAAAATTTTTTGTCCAAAATGAAGAATAAAAAGCCTTACAAGCTAGATTAAGATTATATATAGAGATTATAAAAAATATTCTTTACAGTAAAAAAGTCACAATTACGTCAGCAACCTTAAACATTTAGAAGATTTACATGTTATATTCAAAATATGTGTGTAAATCACACATTTTTCATTGAAAGACGTAATGAATGTATTTAATTAGTGAATGCCTGTCTGAGTCCCAATTAAGGTCGCATGGAAAATGCATAATTAAGCACAGCTGTGGTCCTGGTTTCAACTTTTACACAAAGGTACCTTGTACTGTCCCGAGGCCATATGTCAAAGTCACTAAGTTAATGGTATATACGGGCGGATACAGTGAATTTACAGTCTATCATTTCTATCCTAACAGAATGACCTTGCGATAAATCTCTATAATTAAGGAACCGAACTATTAAGTATATGTTGTCTAAATTCTATAAAGCTATAATAATTAAAAGGTTACTACAGTTTAATTAGTAGTTAATAGGCTTCGTTCTGTTTACAAAAATCTTTAAATTATTACTAGGTCCGCAAAGCGTTAGCAAAGACTTAATGAGTTGGAA
Source organism: Homalodisca vitripennis (assembly GCF_021130785.1). Taxonomy (NCBI): domain Eukaryota; kingdom Metazoa; phylum Arthropoda; class Insecta; order Hemiptera; family Cicadellidae; genus Homalodisca; species Homalodisca vitripennis. The sequence goes on along the minus strand of NC_060207.1, from coordinate 217,382,275 downwards.
AATTTAATTTGAGTCCCTCTGTCCCGTCGTCACGATATTTTTAAAACAAACCGACCTACAGATTTCAAATTTTGCATGAAGTTTGAAGGCGGTAGCACACTGTTTCATAATGATGCAAGTAAGTTCGTGGGATTTAGCTAAGCATTGGTGACAATTTTAAAATTAGTAATAATGTTTACGAGAAATCACATACAAAATAAATTTGTAATCACACTCAGTACAGACGAATAAAATGTGACATATTAACATATATGCACCTGACTATCGCATTAATTACATCATCACTTAGTGACACGTAAATTTGTAGTATTCCCTACTGTGATACATAAATTAATAAACTATATTTCAAATAGTGTGGAATGACAAACAAAAATTAGCACCTGTGGATATAAAAATTGTTCATGAAAGTTTATGTATACATATAACTACATGGAAGTTAGTTTATGTCCACCATGGGGTTTGCCTGTGCGTTACTTAAGCCTAATTTATTTTCTGCATGATTGTCTGCAACACATATCAAGTTTCAAATAAGCTAAAGACTTGAAATTTGGCATGAAGCATCAGTGAAGACTTACGCAAGAAGTTGTCTGGAACTTTCCTACCTTGTAATTAAAAAACCCTAATGTTGTCAAATGTAATCAAACTTTTTGGAGGCCTTATATTATTATATAGAGATAGAGTTTTCTAATATAACTCTTTTAAGACCATATTAGGTGTCCTTTACCATGTGCTTATTAAGTCTCTACAGAATATATTTATTACATTTTTAAAGGGAAAATATTATATAATCCAGTAATTGCAAAGACATTCATATGTTTCCTTCACTAGAATCGTGTATAAAAATATTATTACAAAATTTGGATATTTCGAAATCACTATTTTGTACGTAAACCATTGAAAAATGTTTACTTTAAAGCACTAGAGCCCAAGAATTAGTAAATATTAATCAGAAAGTACTTTATTTTGTTGTACAGATACCATTATTTGTAACGTTAACTTTTATTTACTTGTTTGTTTGTCAGTAATGTAAACCTCTAACTGCACAATTATTTCTCCCTATGTTACTCTCAAAGCACAGGAATAAAGTTTTGGCGTTTGGGAATAGTGAAAAAAGCTAATACGTTTAACACAGCATTTGTTAAAGTTTTAATGTCTGAATGTTTGGAGAAGCCTATCTCTTAAAAGACTGGAAATATTTCATTGCTGTCTACATTCCAGTCCGATAGTCTGCATGATATCGCGATTTAAAACACACTGTAACCTTAACCATTTGCGCGAAGTTAATTTTTAACCAAGTAACGTCGATAAAACATGCATGTTTACTCCGTGTGATTTGGCTAAGAGTTAGAGAACGCATTTAAATTGGTGTTATGGGTAAACATGATGAAAAGGGGAAAATCATAGGAAAATAAGTTTTTACATAGTTTGAGCTCGATGACATGACATTTGAACATGTGATATACATGTGGACTAGGTATGCCCCTTCATTTCTTTGGGTTGTTCTATACTCAATGAGACTTTGCTAAGCGTTAGTTTCTCTATACCTCAGGTCTAAACCTTGAGTATTAATAGAGCTACACAATTTTATATGTAAAGGCTTTATTACATTCCTTTTAATCACATGTATACTCGTATAATTATCTGCAGGACATTTAATGATTGATTTCTTCGGTAAACTTTAAGCTTTGCATGAAACTTTATTTATTCAGAGAAGTTTTTGTTTAATGCAGATTCGTGTTTATGTATTTGATTTGACCGACTGTCATAGACATTTATCAGTCAGCAGGCTGGCAGATTTAATTTTCTCCCTAGAGTGTATTAAATTTATTTTGTGTTTGATTACCTGTCTTTCTGTCTTCCGAACTAATATAAAAGTTATAAATATCGGCTGATTAAATTATGGTAATAAAGTGTATGCAAAAGGAAAAAAATACAAACATTAAAAGTGCTTGTTGTAAAAGAGGGATCAGTGAAGCGTCAAGTAGGAAAGGCCCAAACTTTCTATGATGTCAGAGAGCGGAGTGATTAATGACCCCTAACGACCTCTAAATTCTCTCACCCCTGCGATCATATAGATGCGTCATGCTTGTAAACGAGCAAGTATTTCTCCATTTAGAGTTATGCATTGTTATAAAAATTAATAAATCTTTTATACGTTCATTATTTTCATTTTACATATGCTGTTATATGCTATAAATGTTTATTCACCCTCATATATCCGTGAATTATTATGGTTTGGTTATATTTAAAGAGGGAACTTGAATGAATGAACCATAATACTTATATTACGGATTCAGTATAAAGGTTTCTATTAGTAAATTAGAATACAAAAAAGTGAGACCCAAATTATCGTTTGACAATACAAAACAACAAAATATCAATATATCAATCTACAAGTTTCAATGAACCAAAGATTATCAAAATATCTCTGCCATATAACATTTTTTATGTTATTATTATATAATGTTATGTTATTATTAAATAACAATTAAATTGCATAACGATATAATGGTAGCAAAGTAAGGGTAGTTACGTTTTGCTAATGTAAATTGTTTGCTAGTATAATACTTGAATATACCTTTTTTCAAAGGAGAGGCTGATCTTGTTACCGGCGTTATTATACCTAACCCCAAGGGCCACAGGCCCTTATGAAGATCTTATATAACAAAATAAGGAGTCGGCACACTGCAATGTCAACAGAGATGATAACAAATTCAGCGGTCACGGATAGGATTTGTACCTGCGTTATAGCTAATCCAGGTCTGAAGTCAACGGCTTAACCGGTCAGCTACCGGCTCCACCTAAATTTCGTCACAAAACAATCAATACCTAGAGACGTCTACATTTTTCATGATTGTATATGATGTTTTATGTTGTTTATCAGTTTTACTTCAATACAGTTCCTGAGAGGTTTGATGAGGTTTTATTTAATTTTCTCTTTTCCTCCATTTTTTACTGTGTTTCATACAGGTTCACTATGTTAGAAGTGACTTTTAACAAATTTTAAGTCCTGAACTGAAATTAATAGCCTATTAAATGATAAATAATTCGGATTGATCAAAACAGAAGAATATAGATCTTTTGTAATATAATGCAACTACGTTTCATGTAAAAAAGTTTGAGCTGTTCGTCACGTAAAAGAGATCTAATCAGCAGAACACTTCTGCATTTATTTTCCTTAAAAGCCTGTTCAACGAATGGAAGAATGTTAACTTGAGAGTTTTATTTCCAAAATGTACTTGCAAAATAAATATTGTACCATGATTCCTTATATAGGAAATAATGGAATCACCTTTATAAGATAATCTTCTCCTTCAGCGCTATATATGTTTTGGTTTCATTTGGAAACAACAGCTAAGGAGATTTTTGTGTTAATGAGAACTAAGGAATGAACTAAAAATCACTCAAGAAAATTTGTGTAAAAATTTATTTGATAAAATCAATGATCTGATACTATTATATCAACAGAAATATTGAAATTGAAGTTACCATAAAAAATAATCCTAATATACTTTGTACTCAATAAATTAACAAGAAAAATTGAAGTAATTGAAACCACATAAAGATGCAACTTCAAATCAAAGCTCTCTTAGATTAGATGGATCTCTTGAGGCGCAAATTATAAAAAAACTTGCAGCACGGGATAATTTGAAAAGTGCTTAGTCTACGTTCTTGTACATTTGATGAATTGTAGCTGTATTACCAGCAGAAATATCTTAAAAGATGTATTTAAAAAAAGAGTTATCCATAGTCATGCTTTAATTGTTAGAATTTTCCTCTATATATATATATATATATATATGTTTTCAAAATCCAATGATAAAAGTACTATTCTTTAGCAAACCTTATTGCAAATTATACATAATTAATTATTTATCAGCTTTTAGCAGTGTGAATTTTGACAAAACCATTAAACGTAATCAACGTAATCATGTGTTTTACTCGGGTCATCGTCTTTATTAGTTTAACTTACTTACATATCTACATAAAAAATTTCAATGAATATGCTAAAGTTAGGTTAAAACAACGTAGGTTTTTACTCTAGAAAGGAAAGCTTTAATGTATGAAAGAGGGAATGGTAGCAAAAACATTACCTCACCTACGAACCGCTGCAAATATACATGTAACAGAGTCAGCACGTATAGATTAAATAGGAAATTACTTCATGCACACATTTTTGTAACTCGCAGCTTGAATTATCTCGGTGACTTACTTTAGACAGACAAAACCCACCTTGGATGCACAATGTAATAATGGCATATACTATAATATTCTATTCTTTTAAAAAAGAAATCATTATTCAGTTATTAACAGGCGTTTTTATAAATTAGTAGATTCCCACGCGAGGTAACCATTACAGTAAATATCTGAACTGACTCAACCCTCTTACCAATATCTTATTTATGTCTACAATTGTTTTGTTTTGAGAAGTATGCTATAGTATCATTATTGTTACAAGTTTGGAGTAGATAAGTGTTACTTTTGCTCAATATAAACCTAGAAATAATTTCCTATTGTTTTTACTATTTAAATTTTGAGAGTGCTCACTTATATTTCAGTAAACTGCAAGAGCAGTTTGCCCCAACAGGCTGCGCAACTGACACATCCATAATTATCTTTAACTTTCTTGGTTTTAAGCAACTTATCTTTACATCCAAATACAATACTGTTATAGCCTTCTTTCATTTTAACAAATTTCCACAGGATAAGAATGGCATAGTAATGCTCAATTGTTATATCTTCATTGCAAAGCCCCACCGATGTTTTGAGTTTGCACTTGGAAAAATATGTGACCGTCAACAATGGAAGTCACAAGTACAGTTTTCAAATAATCATTTGAAATCAAATGACAATTTACCTGCGCTCAAATAACATATCACGTTTATCTTCTCTATATCAATTCGTCTTATCATGTCACGAAATTATACAGAGCCAGGTATTGTGTGTCTGGCATGCTGATACGTTCACATGCTTTTGTGTATCACTTGTACTCTTAGAGGGAGTGGTTGACTTAGTTTTCAGTTGCTCTAGAAATCAGCTAAATGAACGTGAGTAAGATGTTAAACTTTTCACTAACAAAATTCACGTCGTTTTAAAGTCACTCAAAGTTTTGTATTGTCATACATCTTTAAAAAATGCTAAATCAACTGGAAAATGATCGGTAATCTCTTTACAATTATAATTGTGGAACGAATATACATAAACTCCTTTTGTAAAATTTCTCAAAATTGTCGTTAAATTTATTCCCATGCATATTTGCTCAATTATGTTAAGTTAGTTATTAGTCACAAATACATGTTTAAAAAATAATATTACAGAAATGTTTGCGTAGTTGTGATTTTGCGAATTACAAGATGTGATCCTATGCAAATTACAATAATGTGTAAATAATATAAATTTTTTATTATACTTGATTATAATATAGGATAATAATGCAACATGGAACATTAATCTATTATGTAATTGGTATGTAACCTATTGTATGGCATCTTTTACTGAATATTTAGAATTTTTATACGCTGTTTGGACTGCAAGGATTGAGGACAACCATTGGAATAAATAAATAAAAATATATAGTATTATTTATATAGTTTGATATCATACGTTGTTTTCCTGGGTCCATAAAACATTGGAAATTACAATAAAAGGCCAGTTTGAAGGGCCGGAATTAAAGAGTTGTCAACAACTATGGAAGAAAATACTATAAAACTGTAATAAAATCCATATAATTTGTATTTTTTTACATATAAGCCATTATGTTTCTCTGTTATATTAGTTTCAGTTATCAATAAACCAGGTGTTTAAAATTGAGTAGGCAACGAATACAATTAAAAGAAATAAAACGTAATTTGTAATGTAATGTTATGCTTCTGTAAATTTTATTCTAAGAAACTTTGGTCTATAGAGTTAAATATAATTTATTATATATTAGTTTTAAACCACTAATATCTCCTTATATTGAAACGGTTATAACGCCTCGACTTTGGAGTTATGTCGTGGAAATATTTGAAAATTGTTGTTAAGTTAGTAGGTAACAAAGAAATCAAATAAAATCTATAATCTTTGAAATATTTCAATATAAGTATTGTGTTAAAACAAACTTTCATTATAATAATTTATACATAAAAATGTATTAAATTACCTAATGTAATAGTTATAATATAAAGTAATATTTTAAAGTTAAGTAACTGTTTAAATTGCGCCAGAAGCGGTTGTGGAAAAGCCAAAACAACTAAAAGTCTTGGTGGGGGGGGGGGGGGGTGGGATCTGGCCAATAGGTTCTGCATAACTTTTAAAAAACGACGTCTTAGCGTTTCCTCTTTATGTAGCAAGCTGGTGTCTGAGCGAGCGTAGGTATCCACCTACATCCGGAGGATGTCTGCTTCGATTTGTAATGAGAGACTTCCTTTCCAGCGACGATCACTTATTGAGTCTTATGAATTTGTATATGCTAATAATTACATGTCCATTACAGCCTCAATATAGCATAAATATAGCAATTTAATTAAGGTTGTATTGAATGCTGATCATTCATTGTTATTTTGAAGAATTATAAACAGGCGTCTAAAAAGCTCCGACAATGTTGAATGCAGAAAAGAACCTAATTCAGCCTGCTTTATTATAAAACATTAATGACAGGTTTATCAAGTACGCTTTTCCAAATCGTTGTGAAACCAGCTTGGCAGAATTATTGTGAAGTCAGAGTTTTGTTAATAGCATATACCTTTCATTTTTAAAGGTTTTTATTAAAGACGGAAGTTTTGGAAGAATGACAGGATTTCAGACATTTGCTATTCTTTATATGTTACAAAAGGTGCAACACAAATTTTTCGAGGGTTTGAATCCATCCTCTTCTTCAGGTGGGGGTGGTATTAATAATACATAAAAAGCAGAAAGAAAAAATGAGGGAAAGAAAAGGGTTCAAACATACCCAAAAGCTACGTGTAGACCAGTCCAGGCGTTTGTCATTGCAAATGATGAAAGACACAACTCATAAGTATGACAATCACAATCACAAATCACACAAGCACTAGCTATAGTAGGATACTAACAAAAGTGTCGGCTCTTTCATCTGCACCGCACAGTGTCATCTGTAACAAGGGGACAGGAAGGTAATGGTCAGGAGGGGGTAAGAGGAAGGGCAAGCCGTTTCTGGCGCTATATTTTGGTCCCAGGCCGTAGTGCTGTGATGTTTGTAAGAATTTTGATGTTTGAAGTTTGTCTATATACTCATATTAGTCAGAACAATGAGATGTGAGAATATGACTCATATCTCTAGCGCTGCCTTCCCTCATTGCTGGCATACCTTACTAGCAATAAAGGCGCATAACGTATGCATTGATCCCGGCTCACTCAACCTTTGCTTCACTGCAAACTATGCAATTCATAAAATATAAGTATGTTTTATGAAGGTAAGGTTATTGGGAAAAGTATCATTAAACAGATGCCTTACCTCATCACATGATCTAATACGGTCACCAAATCCGCGCATCATTAATAAAGTTATTCTTTCTCTCTCGGAAAGCGCCATAGCAAAAATAAACTAGCACTACTGAAACTACTTGCAAAATTAGGGCTTGAAGGACTTCTAAGTGACTGAGTTAATAAAACAACTGTATCTATCAGCTGGCAATTTCATTGTTGTCTTTTTGGTCTTGTTTGCTCCAGCTGATTACCTTCCAGATAAGGAAGGTAATAACCTTACCTGCTGATAAGGAATTTCCAGATAAACAATGCGATATCAGCGTTCTACAATCGATTGGGATATTGTCAGCAAACTGAAGGCAAACACTTTGAACATTTGTTATAACTGTTTTGGTAAGTGATTTGAAGTAAAAGAAGTAAAATAAAAGATTGTGTCTCAGTTTTCTCTAACAACCTGAATGTTTGCATTTGAAAAATTCTGTATTTTATAATCTTTGAGTGTCCGCCATTTTGTAATGCGTCAACTGTTTAACGTCAGATTTTCGCCAAAATGTTTCAATTAAAAAGAGCTTTAATTTGATGTACGACTCGACCTATGCTTCTATTTAAGAATTTTCACCAACCCCTAGCGGGACGTCCCACATAAGCAGGATATCATTGTGAAATACATAAAATAATAGTTTTATATGAGCAAAAGCTTGATGTAAATTTTGGTTCTTATATTGTAATTAGTTCAAAAGTTATTTAAGACCGTCCCGGGACTTTTCAGCACCCCTGTATATATATTCAATGAATATATGAATATATAAAAAATATTTATATTATATATACTCAATTTAACCGGCAAGTGAGAGATCCGGGTTCAACTCCCGATGGAGCAAGTACTTTGAAATTAAAATTAAATATATATACATATACTAGCTGTTTCCCGCGGCTTCGCACGCTTTTCGTAAGTTTTGCCCGCGTATGAGCATTTCTGGTTGAAGTAAATTATATTTCCAACCCCGATGTAGATTTTACCTTGATGTCACGATCAAGAAAATATGTCAAAAATGTATTGTACATGCATAATGTATTTTATTACAAAGTGGTCTACCACTCAAACCTTTAAGTTCAACCAAAAATTTAGTTTAAACAATTATACATCATAACTTAGCGCCTTCAAATAGTGTTTCACTGTTTAATATACGTATCTATCTCGTAATTGCAGCTTATAATGTGCAGGCGCTTTGAAAACTTTTCTTCATTTTATTCGTTTATATTCACGACATAAGCCGAATAATTCAGATAATAACTATCCTATCTTCTAAGTTAGACTAAATTACGGATACATGTGAAATTTGATTGAAATTGGTTCAGTCGTTTTGGAGTTTATTGGCAACATACATCGTGACTCAAGATTTTTTATATATATAAGGATATATATATATATATATATATATATATATATATATACGATCTTACAGTGAATGTCGAAAATATATATTAATAATTCTCTTCGACGGTAACTGTATCTAAATTAATAAAGATAAGTAATATATAATATTAGTTCAACTAACGCCTAAAGTAAAACAAAAATAAGTATTTATAATAACACGAATTTTGGATATATTACAAAATCATTTCGAAAGGACGTTTTGAACGTAGATGAACATGGTGTAACCCAAATTCCTTTTTTTTCTTATATCGCAGTCGTTAAAAATACAAAATTTTAAATATATATAGCGTTTAAATTCTTTCCCGGTTCAGTATATTAGGTCAAGAGTTAAAGAAATTTTTTCAAACTATATTCTTACATTAAAAGAAATTAAGAGTGCACATATAGGAAAAACAAAATTACAATACCAAACAGGGTAGTGTTTGCAACGATAGCACATATTTTAATCCTTCCATTACTTAAATAATAAATATTCATTGATAATTTTACTATAGTTTCTGTTAGTTTTCATCTCAATAAACAATAAATTTAATTGATGTTAATAAATATCATTGATAAAGGACTGGTGAATAACAACTCTTAATGAAAATTGTTATTCCTGCTCAGTGTACAACTAAGAATGAAACAATAATTCCTATCCAGGCTCTGTCCATATAATTGTTGCCATAACCTGGTAAATCATATAAAATAAATTCATTGTGACATTTATATATTTTTAAAATTCATATTCATTCTTTTAGCGGTAGATTTTTGAATGTCTGAAAAAAGTTCATTTCTGTCTATTTATGAGTCCAAATGGTATCTGGAGAAACGAACCATATATTATTTACATTATTTATATATTTAATATTTACATTAAGCCTAAATTTATATTTAGGCAACATCGAGTTAAATAAAATTTCACTTTATGATACCAGGCTCGGCGACATTGAATGTTTTTTTACTCTAGCCTCATTGGTATCAATAATGTCAAAAATAAAATCACATAATAATTACGTTTTTAAAGAGATCGACTAAACATGAAATCTGGCTGAAAGTCATACAAGCTTAGTCATACGAGCTACTACTACTGAAGTAAAGAAATTAAAGCATTTGATCCGATTTATAAATAATGTACAACTGTTTGGGATTAGAAAGGGCCACTACAATCTACACCAACTTCAGCCGCTATATTGGCCAAAAAGACTAATCATTGGATTATAATTGTGAACTGGAGTTCTGGTTATTCCTGGAGTAATGCACATGATTCTCAGAGAACAGCAATAGTTTTTAAGAAATCGATCAAAGAATTCTTCACCTCCATAAATTGCTACAAAATAAAAGGGCTTGAACAACCTAAAAAGCCTCAACGAATAACTAAAGGCAAGTAGCAAAAAAGAAAAATAAAAGTGTGAAACTAGCTTTTGAAAAGAGGTAATAGTTTTTTTTTACTAATTCTCATTTTTGTTATTTATAGCTTTAAGAATCAGATATTTCTAATCCATCAATATTTATAATATTTTCTCTAAGAGTTTTTCGGCGAGATTTGTCCTGATGTTCTTCCTTCTCTTGTAATTGGGATACTATTTAAACTATTTCAGTTTTATTCCAATTCGGTATATATTCAGTAAGCTACAGCGTAATCACGAAACAAACATTAATATGTGCTTAAGTTTGCTGCAAACACATATTCTTGTTTCCTTTAATATTTAGCAAATTACGTAAATAATGTGAAGTGAACCAAACAACACTAGAGGAAAGTAAAACAGCCAAGTTTGTTCTAGTGCCGTTTATTGGGGAAGTTTCTACCTAGTCAGAGCCGGAAGGTAATACCTCTATTGTGTTCCATTAGTTGCTATTATGAGGGAATTTAAATTAGTTTTTAACGATTCCCTTTTATTTTTTTCCCTTTATATTGAAGAGAACGCATGTTTATAAACAAACCACTCAACGAATAATTCTTATTAAAAGACAAGAGTTGTATTTTCAGTTAATACAAAGATATTATGATATTATTCAGATTTTTATTACAATTATTAAAAAACACGGAATTTAAATGTCCTAATTTTCAAAATGAAAAATAAAATAAAATAAAAAAAACACTTAGTGTGCATACAAGATGCACATACTTTCTTTAATGCTTGTGCTGTAATTGTAAAAGTATATTCTCTTATTAAATCATATTATACCTGATCCAGTAAATATACCTTATTTTAGTCAAGAATATCAAAAGATAAACAGTAATTTGTATGTAGACATTACACCAACATTTGCGTTTGTTTATTTTATTTTTTAATACATTTCACTTAATGTTTTATGAGCTACAAGGACTCTGTTTGGTAAAATGATAAAACAGTGAAGATAAAATAGGCGTAGAGACTTAAAAAGACCTTTAATTAAATACATGCTTAAGTAATACACATTAAATGTGATTATTTTTTCCACAGTACAAAGCATTAATTCTGTATCTTAACAACCAGGAGTTTTGTCTGGTAAAGCAAAACGGTTTAGGAAAGCTGAAACCGAATAATTATTCTTGGCAAAGCAATGTAGGATAGAATAAACAAAGGACGGTTGTCCTCATGATTTATTGGCAAAGTTTTCAGCTTCACTAGAAACATGATTATGATATAACCTAAACCGTTTACTGGAGCCTAATCGTTAACTTAGAATTACTTGTGGTTTTATTTTTTACATGACCTATAAATAGTTACATGACCATCTTAGTCATTTTGTTTGAAAGCATTAGTAAAAAGAGTAATATTTAAAGTTAATTGGTGTTAAATAACTGCACAAAAAATACTGCATATTTAACGTTAAGAAATAAAAAATGTATATTTAAAACATCACTAGAGACATGATACGAAAATATTAACTTGATACCAAGAAAAAAAGATATATAAAAATTTAAAGTTAAAAATAAGCTAAAACTTTGATAAAAATAACGTAAATCAATCATATTGAGAAGCAAACAACATGTCAAGTCTTAACCGAATTATCATAAAAATATAAATTAAAAATGTATGGGTTGTATCACTACAAAACTTACCACTAAATTAATACAATTTAAGATTTTTTATGGCGGAATTTCATACGTTTTTACATGTTATAATTAAATAATTAACCCCCAACATGCCCTTCTCCGCAGAGTAATTAATAATGGCATACCGTGAAAAGGGCAAAAATAAGACTAATCAAAGTATAGACCTCTATATAAGTTGTTTATTATGTATATAAAGTTTTGTTTCTAAGTATATAAATATACTTTATAAAACTGTTCTAATTATATGTGTTAATAACTTCAAAGGAAAATTTTTTTAATCATAATTTATGGGAGTACTCTTCATTCAATAATTTAGAGTTGTTATATACACTCATGTATATTTTTTACACACACTTTCCCACTGAAATCAATGTAAAAATATCGATCCGATGTCCTGGAAAGTAAAGGAACCCAGGAAACACGGAGTAGTGTCGCAGGAAAATTGCGTTTGACATCCAATTTTCCCTTCTTTGAGGACGGAGTGTCAACAGACTGAACTGCGAGTATCGGCTTTCCGTATCCTAACATTGGTTTGTTAGATCATTGTAAGCTCTGCTATGTTATTTATGTAAGGCTTGGATGTTTACTTTGTCATTAAATCTCATTATAAAACACGTATTACATTTATATTTTTATATGGAACTAGCTGTTAACTGCGATTTCGGGTGCAATTAGCTTCTTGAAACAGGATCTAAGTGGTCATATTGATATTTAATGAGATCTAATCACTTCTAATATAAGGAATGATTACTAAGAAAATATTCCAATCTTGTAATACAATGTATTACGTAGTTAAAAGATAAATGTTTTGGTACCATGTAGTCAGAGTGGAATATTGTAAGTATCTATGCGATAGTTTGAATCTTTTTCCAATATTGAATTATATTTTTGTTGAAAACCTTCATCAATTTCAATAATGGATGTTCTGTATTAGGCCGTTCAGAAGGTCCGTAGCTTTTCAGTTGATTCATAAGGTATGTAAGGTTTGATTGACATAAGGTATGTTAAAATGAAGAACCTCTATGTAATATTAAATAGTAACACAGGAATGTAAGGAATTGGTTCAATTCAGCATGATCAGTTATGAATATACTGGAGATGAATGTACGTAAAACATAAGCAAGAAACTTTCATAAATATTTCAACTAAGTTAATTGTGGTAAATTACAATCCATTTTATTATTTTACTGAAAAATTCAATTGAGGTTTTAAAATACAAACCCAATGTGTAAGAAAGTACAAATGACTCTAAACAAATAATAGTTCCACATTTGTGAATCGTGTCTTAGATTCATTGAACCATGGAACAGATGAATCAGATCGTATATCACAACGTATTGAATCAGACCTGACGTCGTCCTGCCCTACTAATCAATGGGGGATAGACAGTGTGTTGTGGTGCAATTTATTATTCTCTACAATTGCAAAAGAATGAAAAAATTACTGAAGCAACTATTAGGATTTGAAAGAGATAACAGAAATCCTTTGCAAGCATTCATGCTATTGTATTCTCCTTAAAATTAAATTTAGTACAACAATAACCCATTGTAGTTTTTAAAATTGATTTTAAGTAATGAGCTGTTACATCTACTTTACATTAAAGAATAAATTTTCACCTTCACATTAATTTTTATTAACTTAAAATATGATTTATGTTATTAACGTAATTAGTAAAAGTTGGGTTTTCAGTTAATCATGATAAACCGGAACTCTGCCTTTAATGAAGGTGGTAATGTAAAAATGTAATTGCTGTATTTTTTACCGTACGTGAAAGGAGAAGTTTTGAACACAAGTGTATAATACATTGTTGAACTAAATAAGGATGTTTGTAAAAATCTAAAAAAAAATCATATTTTGAAAAGTTTTCGATTCATTGCTAGTTGGGTTACTCTCATGTGTATTCTACATTTCCCCCCTACTTTTTGTCACTATTTTGCTACATAATGATTTAACGGGTATATGTTTAAATTCCAAAAATTGAAATGTAAATGATACTGTAGCTTACTGTAGGTGAAGTAGCGTTCATCAAGGATAATTGTACATCGTGAAGCAATCACAGTACAGTTATATGTACTTAACCGTACCTTTAAACTGTATATCCCATTGAACTACATATATGAATATTACATATATAATAGTACACTAGGTGATTAGTCTTGAAGCATGTAATATCACAGTATTAAAACAAATGATACTTCTACAATATTTTTGGAAACTTTTTAAACCAGGATATTTATATATTATTTTACATAGGAAAACAATTTTACTCTAAAAAATGCTTCTAATCTAAGCGGGCCAATTAGCTGTAAGCAAGGGATCTCTTTAGGCTCCCGACAGTGAATTAAAGAAATAAGTTTTGGAAATTAATGTACACTCTTAAGCAAGCTGTCAAGACATGGTGATCCAAGAGAATGGCATACGCTAAAGGGACGATATGATACAACTGACAAGTGTGAGGGGCAATAGGATTAACGTCTGTTATTTTAGACCATCTAGAGAAAACTCCCTCCACACATTATTATTGTATTAACTTTTAAAAGGTGTAAAACAACGGATATAATTTGTTTCATTGCTATCTGAAAATTCTGTTTTAGCTAGTTCTACCTTCCTGTTTAAAATTAGAAAAATAGTATATAAATTTAGATGTAAGTATAGTTAATGACTGGAGATTTCTAAGTAGTTGATCGTAACTTGAATTGCACTCATGAAAAAGCTATTCATGTATTTAACAGTAAACTCCCCAGTAAACTGATGTATTACTTCTAAAATCTCTTAAAACCAGTATCTCATAATAATCTGTTAGTGAATTTCCGGTTTTACGTGCACTCGTTCCCCGGTTATAAGTTTTCTACTGGTAGTTATGCATAATAGTACCACAAACGAACTCTTCTTAACGTAATAGTTCCATTTAAATTGATTACTTTAGAAATAACTAGGTATTTAATAACAGAATCATCACTTAAGAATTGAGATGATAGTATAATGGCATTAAAACACATACAAATAACTTTGAGTTAATTAGCACAATGCAGTAGAAAATTCAACTTTTTTCACTTTGAACAAGAATTTAAATATCCCCTATTTCACCTAGTTGTAAACATACCTTTGCATTTGATTCCGGAATGACAAAATATTCAGATTATATGACGAAGTTTAGTAATCATTACATATTAGTCATTTCAAGGGAGAAGAAGGGTAGGCCAGCTTTTTCCAGTTTTGTTTCAGCTTCTCCAGTCAAATACGGAAGGGAATAGCACTCTCTCATGTCCAGGCTAGAATCAGGCTGTAACACTAGGAGAGATCCACCTCCGTAGTAGGCTACGGCCCGAATAGGACTAAAATTTCGAAAGGTACTGTGCAATTCACAGGCATTCAAAAGGTTGCCCATATTTATGTGACACATCAGTTTTTTCTATACTTAATGCTAGTTCAAGTAGAAGATATGAACCGTCCAGAAGTGAATCCATCCTAGATTGGAACCACTGGAGATAACAAATACACCTAGAGCATAATAAGTTCCATATGATAAAAGGCAACATTTATAATCTGTTTTTAATAAATATCTTATTCCACAATTTCTAATAGGTTTATTTATTTAATTAATAACCTGAAACGAAATAATAAGAGAAAATTAATTAATTTAATGAAAATGTAATAAATTAGCAGTTACCGATGATTTATATGAATTGAAAGTTTTTTATCAGTCATACGAACTGGGCAAAACGTTAAAGGACAGCTAATACCGAATTGACGTCACTGAACTGTTACTTTAACCTGATAACGCAGTGAACTGGAACTTTGCGATAAAGACTGGCATAAACTGTCGATAATAGTACTAGTAATCTCTTAGCAATCATTCCCCTTAGAGTAAATAAGGGCTATTGCACAAATATACATTATAAACGTCTCAACATAATGTTATTAGTATCTGTTTATTTGTTTCTTTTTATATTTTACATGAATTTAGAAAAACAAATGGTTGATTAAATTTAATCAAACATTTAAAGGTCGAAGTTTAAATTAGAGTACATGGTTTGCTTTATTAAGCTGAAAAACATGTTTTCATTTAAAAGCATAAAATAACATGACACAACACAGAACAAATGCCTCAGGCAATTTAGGTTTATCATTAATTTTTCGTCTTATCTAAAAAAAACCTTTACAAAGTATTTCTAATTGCCGCATGTACAGTACTGTTAAAAGTTAAAAAACAAATATTTTTCTATACCCTTCGGCAGCTCTTAAGGTCTAATAACGCTGTCCGTTAAATGTTATAGAAGTTTATAACTAGACCGTAATAATTGAGTTCATTAAATAATATAATTGTGCATTAATTATTGTAACAAAATGTAGCTATTGTTTTTAGAAAAATATTATAGGCTTGCGGACATTGGGTTTCTGTTTTTTAAATAAGAAAATTATGAAGTTTCTAAATGTTAGACAGTGTTAAGAAAGTCCTTTTAAATGGCAGATATACAACAGCTAATACAAAATTATGATGGTTACACATTTAGAACATAATTGAATGCATAATTTAAAACACATGGTATATATATATATATATATAATATATATATATATATATATATATGTAAACATTAAAAAGACTTCTCATTACAAATGTCCTTTAATATTTCGGAAATTCAGAACTCAGATCATATTAATCAAATTATTTTAGGCCTAATGGTAATAAAACAATGAAAACCTATTCTAACAGAAGACAAATGCATTTTAGAAGTAAAAATGTAGTTTATCATTTTACATGTAAGACCATGTTGGATTGAAAACAAACCCATTGCACATAAGAATGAATAATCATTGTTTATCGCCTAAAAACAGGATCAAAAACTGGTTTCCCAAGATGCATTAGGCCATCTACAAAATTTTGAACAATGTTATTCACCTGCAAAGTACCTGAAGATGTAAACCAAATATACTTAGGTACGTATATAAAACTTATAACAGGCCAATATGGAGTTTGCTTCTTTCGCATGTCACTCCATGGGATTTGACTGTATGCAAAAATTTTTACATTGGTCTTACCGGTAATCACTATGGTAACGATAAAATATAAGAATAAACAAATTTGTAAATAAACTTAGTAAAATCATATGAAATCTACCATGTGACTCAATAACACGTGTAGCTTAATGAAATAATCTGTGAACTTGTAATAAATTCTGCATAAAACCTCAACAATGCTTGTATGCGACACGTAAAGTGGCGTACTCCTAACGTATAAGTTTAATATATGAAGAGGCTCAAATTTATAATCTAGTTACTGATAAATACATGTGATAGTATAACAGTTATGTATATAATTATATGGTTGACATATGCATTAATAGTTTTCTTGTAAATGGAACCTATTGGTGATAATTAAGTATAACAAATAAGAATACATATTGATTTGCTCCTTTATTGGACCTAAACCTTGTACTATGTGAAATTTACATAATATTAAATATATTAATGTATAGCAGTTATATAACCTAACTATACAAATGATGGATGGCTAAACGTCTGGTAATTTAGCCTGTCACAGCGTAATTAGCCACCATCCGTCGTCTCTACCTGAGCCTCTGTTTGACACCTAGCCCTTGTTTACATCTCAGTCAGTAATCTACACCTGAATCACCATGACATGCTGTGCATCGCGTAGAACGTATGGTCTCCCTAAGTTACGGCATTATATTTACTCTGCTTGATTATTTATAATCCATTCATATAAGGTGGCATTTATATATGCGTATTGCAATTGTCCGCAAGTTACCATACAATATACTATCTCAAAAGCGCCTTAACAAGTTAATTCTTTTCATTAAATTGACGATATAAATATAAGATTGTTCCTTGGCCAGCCTGGAAAGCATTTTCTATTAATATGGTGGCCGTTGGAAATTTAACAAGATAGGCCACCTAGAAGTACCTAGAGAAAAAAACCATAGAAATGTTCCATAATTATCGTAATATTTCATCAATATCTGTTAATAAACAATGTTATTTTTTTAATCTAGAACTGTTTTTGACATATCAATTAAAAACTTTCTAAGATTTATACACCTAAAATTCAACTTCAATCATATTTTAATGATGGTGCATGCAACTCTACGTGATTTGTTTTAAAATTGAACAGGATTTTTACATAAGTTTTATAAGTAACTATGATAACAAAGGGAATATCACAGCATAAATAATTTTTAAATAAAAAAATAAAATCGAATTATAACGTGAAACATACTTGCACATTTATCATAACTACCACATTGAAATGAGCTAGGCCTGTAAACTTGAAATTCTATATTTAAACTCAGTGAAGCCTGTTACCTGACACGTACAGGAGTACACGCTTTATATGGAGCGTAATACTTATTTACAAACCAATTTAAAAATAAAATGTTTTATTGGTTAGTTTTTATATTTTGTTTTATAAATGTACGAGCATTTTAACTAACATTTTATGGTCAAAGGATTAATTGTACTAAATTTTAGAAGGTAAATGTCACTTCATAGGTACCAAGAAGACGATAACAACGATGGCACAATTTGAGCTTTGTTTTGAAGTAACCGTGTCAGAGACAAATAGAAAAAAATATATGTTATGTTGTCTGGAGGTGTTTCTCGGTAACTTTTCACACCCAGAGACTTTTGTATGCATAATGTGTCTCTTTGTACAATGGATAGAGTTTCCCTTTGTTTCCTTCAAGTAAAATTTATCTACGTCAAAATATAAAAGTAGCAGGTATTTATTTACTTGCATTAGTATACCTAAGAAATCCCTGGTTTAGCAAAAATCTTTTAACAGAAGCATTCCTTAAAAAAAATAATTGTTCCATTATAATTACTCTACATTTTCAAAAAAGTTAATTTTATAAAAAAAAAAAAAACATTTTAGAAATACATCGAAACGCCTTTTGTTAAAGCCACTGTCATGAGCACTGAAATAACTTTTAAATTTTGGTAACGGTTCATATCAGAGAAGTTGCAATAAAAAGTTTTTTTGGGAACCTTAGACCGTTATTTTTGAAACAAATAGAGAAAACAGTTTTTTGTCTCCATACAAATACTTAGAAAGCAAAACTTTAAAATTATGTTAAAACATAACGTGTGTTTCTGTTTGTAAGCTTTGAGAATCAAAAGCTCTAGATTTAACCTTTTGACTGCTTAAGATTTGAGCCGGGTGGTGTGAAGCAACCTGTATTATCAATATAGTAATATGTCATACAATTTAAACCCTCTCATACATAGGTTTTAATTGATAGGATCATAAATAAGTTTGTTTGAGATTTAATTTACTCACTTTTGAGATGTAGTGTACGCAGGCATAAATACGTTAATATTACTAGAATATTCCTGCTTACACAACTACGTATATTACACTGCAATCTTGTGCATAATATGGTCCAAGCATAACGGTGATAACAAATTGCTGTAATTAGCGAGTGTGAGTGTGACAATTTTTTTGGTAGTTGAAAATTTAGATTGCTATATCTATAAGTGTACTCATAGCAAATACAATATAACAATATAATATATATGCATACCTTTTAATATCGGAATTCGGTATTATATAATACAAAATAGTCTTGTTGAAAATTATGTATTTCGTAAATATTTTCTCATAGTTAAACGTACTTTCTTATTTAAAAAATGATCATTCATTTAACTAACCGGTATCACACTTCAAGAATTATTTTTTAATTACAGTTTGTAAGGCAATTTTACTAAACAATTGAGATACCGCTTAGTAAAAGACTAACATACAATTACGTATGTAATCATAAGTAAATTACGACAGTTTAAACTACCATTATTATTAAAATATAACTATACAACAATTTCGTGTAACAAAGTTATTATAACCTCAGGTTGTCTTTAGATTATACTAATTCCAATTAACTTTATCCATTTGATGATTTTATTTTATTTCCCAAGGATTTGTTATTAAATACATCTTACACATTTTTCACAGTTTTGTCATTGCCCAGAGAATATGTATAAACATAAGTATAATATAAATAAATAAAAATATACATTTATATATTTATGTATAAATATAAGTGTAATAAATATATGTATAAAATATGTACATGTATAAGTAGTAACAATTTAGTTTACTTTTAGATGTTATTATTATAGATGTCACAATATATTCTTTTTTAACGTTTAATATCATTTTTGAGGCAACTAGTTCACTGAAAGGTTTCTATTACTAGCAAGACAGATGTGATTAAAAAAACTGTTGACATTTTACTGTATCGTATTTTCTTTGTTTACCGCATTATTCATGACAAAATATATACAACAAGAACAATAAGACGTCAGGCTTTACTAATTGCGAATATGTTTTAGTAACATATAATGACAACAAGTTATGGCTTTATTGCAGTTATGTCAGATAACTGGCACCATTTAATAAAGAGTACTTTGCATTATTAAGAGTTTAAATTGCATTAAACAGCGGCAGTAGCAATTACTCTCTGTAACTTTCGTTAAATAACCGAATAATGGAACTAATATGTGAACAAAAACGGCGAGCCCAGTGACGCGTGGTACTGAAGCTTTTAGTGAACGGACTTTATTGGGCTCTTCATAGCAACTTCATATAAACGCTTTTATGAGAAAACCCTCCTTTAATACAGTTATCAGGTTGATTGTTAGGAATTTATCGAGGGAAATATCGAGTGCCTGTTAAAATAGTTCCTTACTTTATCTTATACTAATTGTAAAATTTAGTTCACTATTATTTTTATTTTGTGATATATAGCATCAATACTACAAAAATACTATTTCATATACAAAACTTTAAGATGTAAAAAAATTTAAAGTATTCTCACACAGTATAACACTGGTTAGATGGGCAATTAATTTGTCTATTGCTTATATGGCTAGCCCTTATTTAGTCTAAGATATTCTTGAGGTGCCTTATATTATATTTTTGTATTACTGGCTACTTACTGAGGAGCTCAATGCGAACCGTGTTTTGTAACAGTAGTTCTAATCTAAATATAGAACAATTATTTGATTTAAATAATTTTGATGTCATTATATTTTTTTGATAACATACTATAAAATATGCTTTTCTTTTAATCGTTTAATACAATACCTGGTTGATTGATATTTGAAGTTAAAATCATTTCATTGTGCTAGTTTGTAAATATTCTAGATAACAACATAATATTTACTTTAAACTGTCCCTTTATGGTAGAAATTTGGCCATGACTTTCTAAGATTTACTAAATTGGTTTTTAAGATAATAATCTTTCATAAAAACCACACATAGGCAGATATAGAAGGACGTTAAGCATTATAGAATCTTGTTTATATAGTAAAAGTGTGTGCCTGCCTATGAGAAGTAATTTGATATACCTTTACATTGTCCAGAGAGTTAGAGACAAACCATGAGAAATAACTTAAAGATTATTGTTTTAATATATTTACATTTTATTATATTCGGTTCCATTAAACCATGCTATTTTTAAAGTGTTAACCGTAATTTACAGTAGTTAATAAATTTATTTAAGGATTTATGTACTGTGGATTTATTTATCTTTATTGCAGTATTAGTCGAAAAGATGATTAAGCACTACAAGAAGTACGGCTCTACAGAAACTGAAAGTAAGCCTCGAGTACGTGTACTTTGTATACCATTCCCAAATGTTAATATTCTCCTAGGAAGTGTTGGAAAAGTTTTATTTAAACGCCACAACACACTTCCTATTGCGGCCACAAATCTCATACCTATGTTTTTCTCAACTTCAACTGTACCTTAGGCTTTTGTTTTAAAATATAAACCCGTTAATCATCTAAATCAAACCTAAATTTAGTTACAGTTCATATTTGGAGTACTTATTTATAATCTCTAATGCATAAACCAGAGATGGTACATTATATATTTCTTATTAATTCGTTACATTATTGATGGCTGAGTAATAGCAAAGACAATCACTCAGAGATCTGAAAAAATGTTTCGAATGTCTGTACGCAGAATATATCGAAAACTTAGCAGTAGAATTATAATTTATCTTCAAGCTTTATTGGCATACTCGCAAATAACTTCGTGTTAGATTACTGTATAAATCCCTTTACGTATATGAGCATTGCGAAAGTCTAACTCTCATTGTGGATACAATTTCTACATATGAAAGCCAATTCGTAAACAAATTCAAAGACTTGGATAAACTAGTACACTAAAAGGGCAAACCTGGCGTGTTTGTTCCCTTATAATATGAAGAACAGAAATATGTCGTTGCACTTAGATTCATCGATTTTTTTTCGAAGGTGGCAGGATATTTAGCATGGGTAAGGATGGGAGTAGGTGCCATATACGGTCGAAAACCCATGAGGAGTAAAACAGGGCATTATACCTTCATCAACTCCAACAGTCATCCTCCACAGTACCACTAGGACCTATCGATTCACCCTTACACTCTAGTGTCACAAAATGTATGGTTAGTAGTGTGCTGTTTCTGGACATGCACACGGTAGCCCAGATATATGTGCATAGCTTTTCTCTGTACCTAGTATAGGTTTAACTGAAAGCTGAAAAGGGTTTACTGAAAGTTCACCATCCAGAAGTGAATCCTCCGTACAATGGCACTTACAGGAAATAAAGAAACACTATTACCGAACAATTCTTAATCTAGAACTCCCGTATTTTAACAAAAAAAAAACGCAGAATAATGTTAATAAATTTGTACCATTCGTCCGAAAGATGTATTTTAGGCTTTAAGTTATAAAAAATAAATCTTGAAAGGTATAATGACTGTGATTGCAAATTAAGTATATTTTTTATGTTATACAGCTGATTTATATGCACTGAAATGTTTTATCAGTTACATGAACAGGTAGACTGAATGAACAATACAACTTTAAGGACAGTAAATACCGAGTTGACGCCACTGAGCTGAGTTACTTTAACCTAAATAACGCGCTGAACTGTAAATTTGTGATAAAGGTTGGCATAAACTATCAACATTACTACTAGTAATCTCTTTTTACGGATTTCCCTTAGTACTAGTTTGAACTAATAACCTATTATAACGTAAAGTGTGAATCCGATATTTATTTATTTTCTCAAAAACTAATATGTGTGGAAACTGTTATTAATTAACCATTTTTATAATTGATATAGAAAGAAAATTATATTTTTATATTCCTTGATATAATATCAAAGTTTTATAAAATATCGTCACTTATAACGTCTAATCTTATTAGATATGTTCTTCAGGTGATAGATTAACTGTATACAAATCAAACAAGAGAAGTTCTTTTGTAACCCTTTACTAGGAGATCACAATAGTAAAAGGGCTATTTCTTGAATAAACATTGAATTAAAGTTTTAGTTCTAAGTAATATACTGTACTTATTAAAGTACAAATATTATTAATATAAGAAATTATTAGAACTGCGATAAAATATTTTCAAAAACGGCCAAGAAATTTAATAGTTTTTATTAAACTAATGAAAATTATTTTAAGGATTATTTCCGCAGGAAGAATTCTACAAAAAAAATTAATTTTTTCTAATTAACTTGCGATATAGTATTAAAAATTCTACCGACAAACTATTTAAATTTAATTATAAATAATATGTAAAGTGTCGTATTGTATTAACAATATATGTATACTAGTAAAATAAAACTTATCCAATAATGTATTATTGTGTTTTTAGGAGTTAATAGTTTCACTTATTACTCACTTTTGGGCAAAACATATTTTCTAGCTTGTGCTGCCCAAACTTATTATTGTTTTTAGTAAGACATACTCGACATTAGAACTTATGCCTTTGATTACGATAGGTTAATATTAAATTTTAACACACATTTACGACACTAGATATGTTTGCTTACTCTATACTTGAGTTACTTTCAAATTAGAGCACACGATTTGAATTTAGAATCTAAAAAACTATGTTTACATTCATAGCTATCAAATAAACATTACAGGAGATAGGGAGAAAGAACGAAAGAAAAACGAATGCCTCAGGAAATGGAGGCTTATCTGTCGAAGTCGTCTTATCTTATCTCAAAAGCGCTTCACAAATTCTTTCTGATTGCTAGATATGAAACTGCTGATAGAAACTTGTAGTAAATGGATAATAATGTTTGAAACATGATAATTTAGATTGTTGTTGAACACACTGATTAAGCTACAAGAGAAATTAAATATGTATTTTACCTTAAATTACTAATTTCATAAAACTGGAAGTTGATATTTTTGTTTTAACTATAAGAGTTTGGTATTTGCAGTGGCGAAAAAATGTAGAGTGTTAATTACGATATCAACATTTACATGAAACGACAATATTCATTCAATAGTTACACTGTAAACAACAAAATTAGTGCACATATGTGATGTGAAAACCTTAGTTTTTTATCAATAAATACGATGTAGGTATAATTAAAACGCAGAATTACAACGTTTTCGAAGCCTATATGTCTATCTGTGTTAAAAATATCTATAAAAATAAACTGCCCTGTACTGGACTTGAAATTGTGCATGAAGTTTCATTTATATACGAGGGACCCTGAATTCGATTATTGGGATTTCATTGAGCTTTAGCGAATATTTTTACATTTTTCTTAAGGGTAACCATGATGGAACATATTAAATAATAATAACCAATCAAATCAGATTTTTATTGCCGAAACATTCTATAACGCATGGCAAAAGTCAACTTCTTACTTGCTAGAATTTTGTCATACAACCCACAATAGATCTCATTCAGACATACAATTTACACAATTTTCATACATTCATTCATTCACCAATGGTTCCCACTTCCAGCAACGGATTCAGTCAGTCTTTTGTAATTGGTGGTCTCCCAATCTTATGCTAAAAACCCGTCTACATTTTAAAATGCTTGTGACACTAAAAGGCGTTTCAAACGAGTTTTTAACACCTTGGGCGTTGGAGCGTTTTTTATTGAATTTGGTAATTTGTTGACGAAATGAACACCTGTGTGAAGGCAAGCGTTCATAAACCACCGTTCTGTGTCTACTAGTTCGGTAGTTATCTCTGCCTCTAGTCTCATACGCATGTATGTCTCGGCCATTTGTCATGGTACATTTAGACATACAAAATAGAGTGTTGTTTACAAGATGTAGAGACTGGGCAGTGTCAACAGTTGTAAATTTTTGAAGACTTCCTTGCACGACTCTCTAAATTTCAACAGAGCGATAATGCGGATCGCTTGTTTTTGCAGCTTAAAAACTCTCATAAATTTATTGCTTGCACCAGCTCCCCACAACAACAAACCGAAAGTAAGATAGGGGTAAATCAAGCCATAATACGCCATCATCAGAACGTGAATAGGGCAGTATTTGGCTAGAGACCTGAAAACATAAATGCCTGAGGCCAATTTGGAGCAAACGTGATGGATGTGATTATTCAAAGTCAACCCTCGATCTATGTATATTCCCAGGAACATACATTTGCAAACAAACTCAATACACCCTTAAGAGATTTAAACAGATGCCATATTAACATAGGAGCCTAACTAAACCAACACGCACAACTTAATTTTATTGTCATTTGTTGAGTAAGCTTTAATTATTAAAACACAGATATTAAACCCAATTTACTAAAATTAAATCTAAATGTATCATGTGACAAGATATATCGAGAAAGATTTCATATGTAGAATTTTAATCATGTTTGTAAACTAATTTCTACAAGAATTAGTTCTGTTGCGTGTTATTTTCGTGTCAACTTTATTTTGTATGATTTTCTGTCTGTCTGTACGAAGGGCATCTAGAGAATGAAAAGAACTATATATTTGACTTCTTGCATGCAACCCTGAGATTACGTACCGGTTACGGCACAACTCCCAGTGGATCTTGCAGCACTTTAAACTATAGCTCTGAGTTTTTATGGACTGTTTTTCGTCATTATATTAAAAATGCACTAAATACGAGTACCAAGAGATGAGACGATTTTTTAACGTTTCGGCATTTTTAAAAGTTGAATCTGCCCACAAAAATTTTAAATCAACAAAACCTTTGCTTAAAGTTATTTTCCTTTCGCCTTTTAACTGAGAGAGACAAAATAAAACACATATTTACATAAAATATTGAAGGAGATTGAACCAACCAGTTATTCCACATAAGCGTATTTTGAATAAATTTTACTAATAAATGATCCTTATTCAAAAAATGATAAGTAAGTTACACGTAAATATTATTAAATAATTATTAGGGAAATTTAACAAATGATAATTAAATTGTAACGTTGAAAGTTTCATCACCAAGCTGTCAAGGATGTAATTTTCTTGTTTCAGGTGACAATTTTTATATTTTACCAGTTCCACCCCACATTGTTCCTGCCAGCTGTTGCCATCATCCATCTCGTCATTGTTTAGAACTGTGGGAATCAACAACTGGCTAGGATCCGTAACTCATCTTACATTCTGAATTTTACTCATAAATATTATTGTATTTGTTGATTTAATAAAATGAAAAATATATACATATAGAACGTTTTATGTGAGTTAGCTTAATCATTAACTATTAAATGTAATATACCATGGTCGCGGTTCACTAAATGCTAGTTACGAAAAATGCAGAATCACGAGTATTCTGGGCAGGACGTTAGCAAAATCTATAAACTTAAAGTGCTGGAACAATGTAATTAAGGTCTGCGTGACTATGTATATATGTTTGTATTTCTGTCCGCATATCTCTATAATATTATATACTAAAAAAAAACTATATTTATAGAAGCAAAAACGATTTCACTCAATGGCCAAACGTGTTCACACTGGTTTATGAGTAAATAATAGGTGCAAACGAATTATATGTTAACATGTAACGTAATAGAACATGTAGCATAATGAAAATCAGCTTTTAGAAGCTTAGGTCGGACTACATGATGATACATGCTATGGTAATCCATTACTTCACTGTACAAGTGATGGATGACAGATCGAGCAGTAAAGCACCATGCCACAGCGTAATTAGCCGCCATCCGTCGTCTCTGCCTGAGCCTCGACTCCCTGGCTTAGTTTACATCCCAGTCACTATGTTAGATCTGAATCAACATGAAGTATAGTGTTCACAACCTTAGGTAGGCAGTATAACGGTACGTACTATAACAATGCAGGACTCCAACTACATAAGCGATGGATGACAGATCGGCCAGTAAATTGGCCTGTCACAGTGTAATTAGCCGCCATCCATCGTATCTGTCTGGTGTGTGCTTGACCTTGTTTACAAAAGTCCCAGTCGCTTATGTTGACCTGAATCAACATGACGTACAGTGTTCTGTACCTTAGGTCATTGTCCCATTTGTACGACTGATGCAAAGATGACACACCCTTTTTTGTTTATGTTAACTGTCTTTAGTAAAAATATTTACAATACTGTACAATAATATGTAACTTACATTAGTATATGGTACAATTATAACCTACACTATCCTCCTGGTACATATAATGGTCATACTATTTCTGAGTGTTAACTGTCTTTAGTAACGATAGTTTTCAATAATGGACAGGTAAGTGTGAGATCCTAAATAGAAACTGTGAATTTTAGCACATAATACATTTCAAATGGACTGGCATTCCATACATCATGCCTCAACGGGCCATGCTTTCTCATACCACAGTCTGAATAAATTTATATCGCACATCATGTTGTAAACAAATATTCAGATATCTTAAAGTTTTTTCCAGTCATACCTGAAGTAGATGGTTTTGAATTCTTCTAGTATTTTAGTTTTATATATAGTATATGTATAAATGTCATCCATATTCACAACTATAGATTGAGATAAGTATATTATGCTTTCCCTAATCAGGACTGTTTATAAGACTTTTAATATAATTTATAATTTGCCCTATGCTTACATTTAAACATGTTTTGATTCGAACACTCGACTATTAATTTTGGAAAACTGTACATATATTTTGATGAAAATATTTTTCAATGGACTATACAAGGGTATTTTATGGGGAAAGCACTTTGTTTTATGTCAATTCAGCAAACCATTCTCCTCCTATACATACTTCATGGGTGGTCTGCCACTACCGTATTTTTTATATGTGTTATGGATTTATTATATTGTGTATCCTTTTTAATGCATGTTCATGTGTGAGAAACCATATTTTACATAAATTTATGAATTAAGTAGGTATATGTTTAACATTTAATACACACTAATACGGAAAAATATAAAATAATATATTTTAATATTATAAGCACTTTACTTCCCAATTATTGCTTTCCGTAAATTAATTTCAATATAAAAAAACGTGAAAAAAATAGAGAAGATAAATATATCATGCACATATGAAATCTGTTGTTGCAGACTGTGTTTAAATTACTCCAGCTACACTTTTACCAGGAAAATAT
Source organism: Homalodisca vitripennis (assembly GCF_021130785.1). Taxonomy (NCBI): domain Eukaryota; kingdom Metazoa; phylum Arthropoda; class Insecta; order Hemiptera; family Cicadellidae; genus Homalodisca; species Homalodisca vitripennis. Next base: position 217,354,039 of record NC_060207.1, on the reverse strand, counting down.
AAAGAGTTTAAAATGTTTTATTAAATTGGGTAGTGCAAACAAGATTGACTGAAACTTATTTGGAACACACAACATTAACTCTCTATGAGGAAACAAACAGCAGAATCAACAAGGGATGTTTGTCTAAATGGTATTGTAAAGTTTCAACTTTACTATAACCATTATTTGTTATTACTTCAACTATTTACATGAACCAAGAAGAATGGAATAACACGTTTCCAGGTCTTGCGCATTTGTTATTGGACAAATGTTTACTGCTTTTACTGTACAGGAGAATCATATAAATATAATATTTTAATGTAGTTTATTTCATAGTTTTACACGTAAAATGTTTGATATAATTCTCCTGACATTTGAATTACACAATAAAGGATTCATTACGGAAATTAACAAAAAATACGAAATCACGAATATAAAACTTGGAAGGAGTTATATCAACTACGTACTTACCTGCGTTCAAATGATAGAGGGGTAATATAATTCTCATGAATATATATCATGTTTAATATTCGTGTGCGATAATCCTATCAAATTCTGTGTCTCTTGTATTACTTTTTATTTTTTGTGTTTTATACTTAGTTCGTTTATTTTAAAAAACTATAACAATTCTAGATGGATAATCCACGCTTTTAATTCTTTTTGGCACCGGCACCAGAACATGACCATTAAAAGTAAAAACTGATATATAGTTAGTTATAGTTCGTTATGACTAAACTTTAAACGGGTTTTTCTAAGATATGTAGTTATTTTTATTAGTCTCATAGAAGATAAGTTATTAGCTTTGATGTTTGGTTTGAATAACACTGACTGGACTAAACCTATTACTGGTGACATTTAATAATCGAAGCATTTTAAAACATTTTGAAAGTCTACAACATTAAAATTGTTGTATATATAGTATGTTCATGTACTAAGTTTTATTTCCTTTGTAAAAACATGAAATTTTCAGTTAAAATTAGTTCGACATTTTGATTTATAAACCAACCCTCTTATGATTATGTTTGGTCGTAACATTCAACTTTTGAAAAATAATTAAAACTGGCAATTGTTATGTTATAAAATACCTGAAACAAAAAAATTTCGTTCAAAGGTGAATGAACACCTTCTTGAAACGTGATGTTGAATAAGACTGGGTAAGAAAATAAACCAAGCTTTAGTTTAAAATACTTTCTCTATAGCACGTTTTTTCTGAATATTTTATGGTATTTTTACGGTAGTCATCGTGGCAAAACATGTTCCCGTAATGTTGCATACTACTGTTATTGGAAATTCTTACAATATATAAGGAAAACATAACAACTAACATTATTGTAAATAGCCTAAAAGTTCTATAACAGCTTTTTTCGCCATAATGCATAATAGTTTATAAACAAACATAATTTTACCAAACTTTGTACAGCCGCCATTTTAGAAGCTCATGAGTTAAGAAAAAGTAAAAAAGCCTTTTTTTGGTTAGACTGACCAGTGAATTCTTTAAAACTATATAATATTAATGTCTTTTTACGAATTTAAGTCTGGATAATTTGTAATTTGTGCAGTGTTCAAAATTAATTCCTTCAATATTGCATATTATTATAATTAAGTACGCTCGTTATCTTGAAACTTTAAAGTGGTTCAGACTGGCTAACGAACTCATCCAAGCTATGTGGAAATACTGCTTTGGTATAAAGGTTTATCTGGATGGAATAAAAGATTACGACAGTGTTGTAGGGCTAACAGTCTTGCTTTATATTGAAAAAGCCAACAAATATATATATATATATATATATAAATATATATATATATATATATATCCATTTTTATCTGCACTGCTCAGGTTTGTAAACATTTCGTTAACTAGAAGTAGTTTTATTTTTCTAAGCTGTTAAGTAGTAAATTAATGATGAAAACAGATGTATTACGACTTATAGCTTTTCTCATGCGGCATGATAATACTTTACAATGTGTTTAATTTATATATATATATATATATATATATATATATGTGTGTGTTGTGTGTGTGTGTGTGTGTGTGTGTGTGTGTGTGTGTGAGTTGCATTCTGTTGTAAGTGTGAAGTTACTCTAATTTTTCTATCAGCCGTTATATATCTGGCAATCAAAAAAGACTTCGTGAAAGTTGTTTTACAGATTGGACGTAAAACGAAAGATAAGCTGCATTGCCTGAGGCATTCCGTTTCTTTTTTCTCTATCTTCCTGTATCTTGCAATGTTTTATTTGGTGATTGTAAATGTAAGTTGTTTTTCAGCTCCAAAATTATCATGTATGTAATTTATACGTAATTTAATCTCTCTTTTTCATTTCATTGATATATCTATGGTATACAAATATTAATATATTTTACGTGGTTCAAGATTTTCATTTGCCGATTCAAAAATTTGTTTGTGAGTTTTAAACTTTGAGAAATTTTTGCTCCATTCATGTGATAAAAGGAAAGCTAAATGGTCCATCGAATGAAAAAAAACTTATATTCATTGGTAATTAAATAATGTTGACAAATTTTGAACACATAATAAGACATTGGATCTCTCTTTCTATTGCTACTTTGATCTGAAAAAAATGTTTCTTTTTTTGTGTGTTGTAATACTACTGTGGGTATCAATAGAATATCAAGAAATACTACAATTTGAAGATTATTCTTTATAAATATTTTTAGAACAGACATACAAATAGTAGGTCAGATCTCTAAACCGTGGGCTTTGCTATTTTTCAGTCAAAAATACTGTATTGGAAAAAACATAACTGATTAAGATGCATAATGGATTTCAAAATTTCAGTAAAATAAAGCAGAAAACAATGTGGTGGACTTTTGGGCAAGAAATACAACTGAGAGTTGCGGCCGAGATTGGAAGTGAGTTTTGACTTATGAATCTTATTTTCTGACCCTTCCTGGGAGAATATCACCACTTCGAGAAATATACGAGACCCATATCTCCGGATTTACTATAAGTTTTAAAGTATTATACTTCTTGCAGTGTTTGTAAAAGCTCTCTACTAATGCTGCTAAAAAAAATAGATCCATAATTAATTCATAAATCCTTTAATACGATAAGTAAATACTATTATATATATTTGAATATTATGAAATTAATATTGTTTAATGAAACCATAAATAAATAAAAAATTACAATTTATTAAATTATCATTGTATGAAGTAGTCAAAATTATATATTTTCTGTTCGAAAAACAACTGGATAGACTGGTTTGATTATTCATAATTGTTCTGCTTGTAATTTACAATATGAATAGTAAGACTCTAATGAACGCTTTGTATATTAGTTCGTTCTACTTGAATATTTTCAACATCTCACAATGATGTGCTGTAATACCGACGTATTTCATATCGATATAAACTAAGTATTAAGAATAAATAGCCAATTCTAAATTTTAAACTGTAAATGCAGCTACGCTCGATGGCCATCAGAAGATAACCAGATCAAACAACGTTGAGCGTAACTTTTGCTAGAGATGGTTGACAGTTGAGCGTTCCTGTCCTTGCAAGCAGCCCGCCTGCCCAGTCATTGGAGGTGGTTCGGAAGTTATTTTTAAGCCGTTGGTCCCAGGTTGTGTTGGGGTTTCTTAGCCCTAAATTTGCCTGGTAAATAAGATATCTTTTACTTCAATTTTTCCTTTTAACCTTGAGGATTTTCCGAGAAGTAGCTTAAATAATCTGTTACTTTCAATAGGAATAACAATTATTTTATAGGAATTGTTATCAAACCCGGAGATTTTCCATAAATACAAATTTTAATCGTGGATTAATGAAGGTAAGAGTACACATGTCGTGTAGTAAGATTTTGCTGAATTTTCAATCAAAATTTTAGATTTATTTTTTGACATATCCTGGCGAACGGATTTTACAATATTTTATAAACGACGTCAACGGCGTTAAATGAAGGTTTGTTTACTATATGAAACATTATATACTTCGGTTTATGTATTGTTTTTCCACGTTTTTTGTATAAGGTACATATATTTTTAAAAAACCGGTAAAGTAAACATTTACTTACAGTGGCCCAAAAATAGTAGCAGTGTTTTGTATCTGGGCCAGTTGTGGAAGAAAGTAATATATTGTAAATCGTTTACAAAGAAGATAAATGATTTACACGGACTAGTTTTACTGTATTCTTAAGGACTATTTCTATTAGTACTGAGGTCTGACGCAAGGGCCACGCCACGTGTCTTTGGTTGTTAAGGTTTAATATTTTATTTCTCAGCGACCTGAGGTTCTCACTCTACAGATATCATCTGAGTGATCACGTATTGTCTGCCTCAACTTATAGCAAAGGATGATTTACCTCTTGAATTATTAGTACAACGGAAGGTAGTCAACCTCAAAGATAGTAAGACACGTATTAATTGCGACCCGTTGTAATGTAATTGTATATTAAAGCAAGTTGCTCGAAATGATTCGCATTGTGTACATAATGTTATTTGTAGCAACAAGTAATATTCATGAAAGGTATGCTTATACTAGGTTTTGCAATGATCATGATCAGTTTGCATGAAAATTATATTTACCTTGGGGGGGGGGGGGGTGGGGGGGGGGGGGGGTGGGGGGGGGGGGGGGTGGGGGGGGGGGGGGGTGGGGGGGGGGGGGGGTGGGGGGGGGGGGGGGTGGGGAAGAACCATGTTTATTTAACATATGGTTATTATCTATAATATTATATAAAACTCTAATTATTTTCGGCTGTCAAGTTTCCTATTCTTGACACTTTTATTTAGCTACGTAAAAACTACTAGAATTTTGGTAAAACATTACTGGAGTGCCTGGTTACTATAATTACACGTTTATTCCTATTTAAAAAAATTCTCCATGCTATCCCCACTGGATTGAAAACTCTTTAACATTCAGCAATCCATTATTATATTTATGGAATATATTAGCATATGTTAGATAGGTTTTTAATTACCTGTCGAAGCGAAGAATAATAATTATAAACATTTATACTTATTTAAACAGGTGATATTGAAATGTTCTTAGTTATACATATGTTAAAGTCAGTGACACTTTAAAAATATCCTTTTCTGTGCAAAAGGGTTGTTTTCGGGGTGTTTTATTGGAATTTTCAATCAGTTACAGTAAAATTCCCTTATCTAATAAATCAAAAGTGCGGTGAAAGCTAAGGATTTCCGCTTTAATTCTTGCTTTATATTTCGGTAAACTGATCTTCGTATTGAATATTTTTGCTGAAAAATTTATTCAATAAAAATATCGTGAAATATTGGAGAACATTTCTACAATTGTCAGATGTACTTATAGAAATCGTCTCTCGCCGACGTTAACGCTCTATCTTTAAATTTAAATATAACATGGATTAAGAGGTCCGAATGTGTTTCGATGACCAGTAAATTTTTTTAAGAATATTTTGGTATTCCATTAATAAATATATTAGTGTAACCTTTTTAATGAAATTACGTTTGAAGACCATGTGTAACTGCTGTTATTGTAGTTATAATACTTATTGACTTCGATAATTACCTTTCATTCATAATTCCCAAATTCGTTACAAGAAATATATGTATCACCTCATGACATCTTGAGAAGAGGCAGCCCTCATCTCCGATCTTACTGTACCAATCCTGAATACCCTGTCACTCAAAGGAAGAGCAAAAGTATTTCCGTATTAGAGCAAAGACTATATGCAGCAAAAGGTTTTAAAATTTTTTGTCCAAAATGAAGAATAAATAGCCTTACAAGGCTAGATTATGATTATATATAGAGATTATAAAAAATATTCTTTACAGTAAAAAAGTCACAATTACGTCAGCAACCTTAAACATTTAGAAGATTTACATGTTATATTTCAAAATATGTGTGTAAATCACACATTTTTCATTGAAAGACGTAGTGAATGTATTTAATTAGTGGAATGCCTGTCTGAGTCCCAATTAAGGTCGCATGGAAAATGCATAATTAAGCACAGCTGTGGTCCTGGTTTCAACTTTTACACAAAGGTACCTTGTACTGTCCCGAGGCCATATGTCAAAGTCACTAAGTCAATGGTATATACGGGCGGATACAGTGAATTTACAGTCTATCATTTCTATCCTAACAGAATGACCATGAGATAAATCTCTATAATTAAGGAACCGGAACTATTAAGTATATGTTGTCTAAATTCTATAAAGCTATAAATAATTAAAAGGGTTACTACAGTTTAATTAGTAGTTAATAGGCTTCGTTCTGTTAACAAAAATCTTTAAATTATTACTAGTTCCGCAAAGCGATAGCAAACACTTAATGAGTTGGAAAATTTAATTTGAGTCCCTCTGTCCCGTCGTCACGATATTCTTTAAAACAAAACCGACCTATAGATTTGAAATTTTGCATGAAGCTCGTAAGTTCGTGGGATTTAGCTAAGCATTGGTGACAATTATAAAATTAGTAATAATGTTTACGAGAAATAACATACAAAATAAATTTGTAATCACACTCAGTACAGACGAATAAAATGTGACATATTAAACATATATGCACATGACTATCGCACTAATTACATCATCACTTAGTGATGTAAATTTGTAGTATTCCCTACTGTGATACATAAATTAATAAACTATATTTAAAATAGTGTGGAATGACAAGCAAACATTAGCACCTGTGGATATACAAATTGTTCATAAAAGTTCATTTAATACATATAATTACATAGAAGTTGGTTTGTGTCCAAAATGGGGTTTGCCTGTGCGTTACTTAAGCCTAATTTATTTTCTGCATGATTGTCTGCAAACACATATCAAGTTTCAAATAAGCTAAAGACTTGAAATTTATCATGAAGCATCAGTGAAGACTTACGCAAGAAGTTGTCTGGAACTTTCCCTACCTTGTAATTAAAAAACCCTAATGTTGTCAAATGTTATCAAACTTTTTTGGAGGCCTTATATTAATTATATGGAAATAGAGTTTTTCTAATAAAACTATAGTGGATGCCCTTACCATGTGCCTAGTAATTCTCTACAGAATATATTTATTACATTTTTAAAGGGAAAATATTATATAATCCCAGTAATTGCAAGGACGCTCATATGTTTCCTTACCAGAATCGTTTTAAAAATATTATTAGGTAATTTGCCTAATTGGAAATCACTATTTTGTACGTAACCTATTGAAAAAGGTTTTACTTGAAATAATTTGAGCCCAAGAATTAGTAAATCTTATCAGAAAGTACTATTTTGTTGTACGGATACCATTATTTTGTAACGTTAACTTTTATTTACTTGTTTGTTTATCCAGTAATGTGAGCCTCTAACGCCAAAATTCTTTCTCCCTATGTTACCCTCAAAGCACTGGAATAAAGTTTAGGTGTTTTGGCAATAGTGAAAAAAGCTAATACGTTTAACACAGCATTTCTTTAAGTTTTAATGTCAAAATGTTTGGAGAAGCCTACCTCTTAAAAGACTGGAAAATGTTTCCTTTCTGTCTATATTCCAGTCCGATAGTCTGCATGATATTTTCGATATAAAACAGACCTGTCACTCCGTGCGATTTGGCTAAGAGTTAGAGAACGCATTTTAAATTGGTGTTATGGGTACACATGATGAAAAGGGGAAACTCACAGGGAAATAAGTTTTTAAATACTTTGAGCTCAATGACATGACATTTAAACATGTGATATTCAGTGGACTAAGTACGCCCCTTCATTTCTTTGGGTTGTTATGTACTCAATGAGACTTTGATAAGCGTTACTTTCTCTATACCTTAGGTCTAAACCTTGAGTATTAATGGAGCTACACAATTTATATGTAAAGGCTTTATTACATTCCCTTTAATCACATGTATACTCATATAATTATCTGCAGGACATTTAATGATTGATTTCTTCGGTAAACTTTAAGCTTTGCATGAAACTTTATATATTCAGAGAAGTTTTTGTTTGATGCAGATTCTTGTTTATGTATTTGATTTGACCGACTGTCATAGACATTTATCAGTCAGCAGGCTGGCAGATTTAATTTTCTCCCTAGAGTGTATTAAATTTATTTTGTGTTTGATTACCTGTCTTTCTGTCTTCCGAAACTAATATAAAAGTTATAAATATCGGCTGATTAAATTATGGTAATAAAGCGTATACAAAAGAAAAAAATACAAACATTAAAAGTGCTTGTTGTAAAAGAGGGATCAGTGAAGCGTCAAGTAGGAAAGGCCTAAACTTTCTATGATGTCAGAGAGCGGAGTGATTAATGACCCCTAACGACCTCTAAATTCTCTCACCCCTGCGATCATATAGATGCGTCATGCTTGTAAACGAGCAAATATTTCTCCATTTGGAGTTAAGTATTGTTATAAAAATTAATAAATCGTATATATGTTCGTTATTTTCAATTTACATATGTTGTTATATGCTATAAATGTTTAATCACCCTCATATATCCGGGAATTATTATGGTTTTGGTTATATTTAAAGAAGTAACTTGAATAAATGAACTTTAAGACTTACATTACGGATTCAGTATAAAGGTCTCTATTAGTAAATTAGAATACAAAAAAGTGAGACCCGAATTATCATTTGAGAATACAAACAACAAAATAACAATATATTACTCTACAAGTTTCAATGAACCAAAGATTATCAAAATATCTCTGCCATATAACATTTTTTATGTTATTATAACATTTAAAATAACAATTAAATTGTACAATGATATAATGGTAGCAAAGTAAGTGCAGTTACGTTTTCCTAATGTAAAGTGTTTGGGTAATATAAATACTTGAATAAACATTTTTCAAAGGAGAGGCTGATCTTGTTACCGGCGCTATTCTACCTAACCCCAAGGGCCATAGGCCCTTATGAAGATCTTATATAACAAAATAAGGAGTCGGCACACTGCAATGTCAACAGAGATGATAACAAATTCAGCGGTTACGGATAGGATTTGTACCTGCGTTATAGCTAATCCAGGTCTGAAGTCAACGGCTTAACCGGTCAGCTACCGGCTCCACCTAACTTTCGTCACAAAACAATCAATACCTAGAGAAGTATACATTTTTGTGATTGTATATGATGTTTTATGTTGTTTGTCCGTTTTACTTCATAGAGTTCCTGAAAGGTTTGATAAGGTTTTATTTAATTACTTTTTTCCTCCATTTTTTACTGTGTTTCATACAGGTCAACTATGTTAGAAGTCAATTTTAACAAATTTTAAGTTCTTGAACTGAAATTAATAGCCTATTCAATGATAAATAATTCGGATTGATCAAAACAGAAGAATATAGATCTTTTGCAATATAATGCAACTACGTTTCATGTAACAATGTTTGAGCTGTTCGTCACGTAAAAGAGATCTAATCAGGAGACACTTCTGCATTTATTTTTCTTAAAAGCCTGTTCAACGAATGGAAGAATGTTAACTTGAAAGTTTTATTTCAAAAGGTACTTGCAAAATAAATATTGTACCATGATTCCTTACATAGGAAATAATGGAATCACCTGTATAAGATAATCTTCTCCTTCAGCGCTATATGTGTTTGGTTTCATTTGGAAACAACAGCTAAGGAGATTTTTGTGTTAATGAGAACGGAAGGAACTACTAAAATCACTGAAGAACATTTGTGTAAAAATTTATTTGATAAAACCAATGATCCGATACTATTATATCAACAGAAATATTGAAATTGAAATTACCATAAAAAATAATCCTAAACACTTTTTACTCAATAAATTAACAAGAAAAATTGGAGTAATTGAAACCAAAAAAAGATGTAACTTCTAATCAAAGCTCTCTTTGATTAGATGGATTTCTTGAGGCACAAATTATCTAAAAATTTGCAGCACGGGATAATTTGAAAAGTGCTTAGTCTAAGTTCTTGTACATTTGATGAATTTTAGCTATATTACCAGCAGAAATATCTTAAAAGGTGTATTTAAAAAAGAGTTATCCATAGTCATGCTTTAATTGTTAGAATTTTCCTATGAGTATATATATATATATATATATATATATATATATATATATATATATATATGTGTGTGTGTGTGTGTGTGTGTGTGTGTGTGTGTGTGTGTGTGTGTGTGTGTGTGTGTGTGTTTGTGTTTTCAAAATCCAATGATAAAAGTACTATTCTTTAGCAAACCTTATTGCAATTATACATAATTAATTCTTTATGAGGTTTTAGCAATGTGAATTTTGGATAAAACAATTAAACTTATTGAACCTAATGATATGTTTAACTCGGTTCATCGTCTTTATTAGTTTAACTTAACTTACATATCTACATAAAAAGAAATTGCAAAAATATGCTAAAGTTAGGTTAAACTACTTAGGTTTTTGACTCTAGAAATAAAAGCTTTAAAGTATGAAGGAGGGAAGGGTAGCAAAAACATTACCTCACATACGAACCGCTGCAAATATACATGTAACAGAGTCAGCACGTATAGATTAAATAGGAAATTACTTCATGCGCACATTTTTGGAACTCTCAGCTTGAATTATCTCGGTGACTTACTTTAGATAGACAAAACCCACCTTGGATGCACAATGTAATGATAGCATATACTATAATATTCTATTCTTTAAAAAAAAAATCATTATTTATTTATTAACAGGCGTTTTTATAAATTATTAGATTCCCACGCGAGTTAACCATTCCTGTAAATATCCAAACTGTCTCATCCTTTTTGCCAATATCTTATTTATGTCTACACTTGTTTTGTTTTGAGGAATATGATATAGTATCATTATTGCTACAAGTTTGGAGTAGATAAGTGTTAATTTTGCTCAATATGAAAGGAATGAAATGAAAATGAAATAATGAAATGAAAATAATGAGTTTATTCCTCCACAAAAATACAGTTTAACAACAATCTACATTCTAGGAATATACACTGCCACTTCATCCAGTAGTGTGGCAGCGCAATAATAAAAAAATAATGTTTATTAGCGAGAGTCCAAACTCTTCTTTATAGACTGCTCATTCCGTGCCGCCTGCTAAACACTGTACTTAATCTTATCAATACAAATTACCTTATTTGACTAATGTACTTTCGATTGATTAGATATTAAAACTTTGTCTTGTTACTATATTAAGGAAACGAACATTAAACATTTAACAGCAACAAATATAAAAATAAATATATTACACATATACAAATAAATAATATAATAAAGAGGTAATAAAGAAATACACATACTATTTACATTTTAACAAAATAAATATAACCATAGTAACCAATAAATAAGCCAACATACAATAAATAATTATACAAGAGTATTGTTTAAGAAACTGATATCACTATTTTCAAATAACCATTTTTTCAACTTGATACTAAAAAATTTTACTGTGCTGCAGTCTTTAACTTCAGAAAGGTAGTTGAATTAAAGTATTTTGGCTCATCATAGTTAAAAGAATGTCTAAACAACGATTTCTTTACTTTAGGCGTTCTACAAAAGTTTTGTACTAAGTTTCTCGTTCTATACATTAAATGGATTGTGCCTGTATTACCACTTCTTAAATAGAAGAGCCTTAGCACCTTAAAATAAAAAAAATATTGTAAAGGTAATATTCTTAGCTGACAGTATAGGGGAAAAGAACTTTCACGCTTCCGTTTTTGTAAAATTATTCTTAAAAAATGGTTCTGAATAACACGTATTTTTGTTATTTTATATTTAAAAGTTCCTGCCCAGCATTGTATCGCATACTGCAGCCTAGAGTCAACTAGTGCAAAATATAGTGTTCTCGACAGCTTTTCACCACAAATATTTTTTAAAAGATAAAATTTTCGTAATTATGATTTTAATATTTTAAATAAATAATTAATATGATTTTCCCAAGTTAGTTTTGTATCTAAAAATACTCCAAGATATTTGAAGCTGTCTACTTTCCCCATACTTAGAAAGTTACAATAATAAGTTTTCAGCACAGTTTAGGATGTGGTACTTCAACTCATATTGGAAATGAAAGCTTCTGAAATCAAAATTTATATATTTAGTTTTGTTAACATTTATTTCCATTTTATTACTATCACACCAGATTCTTAATATTGAAATCGCCAGGTCTTCAGTTATTTGTCTCCAGAGCGGTATATTTTTTTTTTTTTTCAGAATAAAAACAATATCGTTTTTTCAGAACAATATCGTCTGCGAACGCGCTAGGGACGCCACTAAAATTAGACCCTAAAAGGTCATTAATAAAAATCAAAAACAGAGTAGCCGACAAGACAGAGCTTTGCGGCACACCTGACTTCACAGAAAAATGTTAACTAAAACTATTTTTAATTTGTACTTGTTTGGTTCTGCCCTGTAGAAAAACTATTAAACCAATTTAGGGCTATTCCTCTTACTCACAGTGCATATAGTTTCAGTAATAGTATTTTGTGATTAACCAAGTCAAATGCTTTTTTTGAAATCTATAAATAAACCGGTGGACTTGATTCATTCATTAAGGTTTGTGTAAATGTAATGCGTAACCTCAAATATATCTTAGAATAGGTTACACACCAATTACAAAATAGATTAATATTGCATGTTACATTATTATCGTAATGCGTAATCAAGTAACACAAAAATATTTTTTTAATATTATTATAATTTGTATAGGATCTCATCTTGTACTCCGCAAACTTACAATTACGCAAACATTTCTGTAATATTATATTTAGTACTAATAACTAACCTAACTCATCTAAGCAAATATGGACGTGAATAGATAAATAAATAAATCTTCAATTTTGAGAAACTTAGTTTGTGTATATTTATTTCACAATTATAATTGTAAAGAGAATGCGGATAATTTTCCAGTTGATTCAGCATTTTCTAAAGATGGATTACGAACCAAACTCTGAATGACATTAAAAACTACGTCAATTTTGTTATTGAGAAGCTTAACATCTTACTCACGTTCATTGAGTTGATTTCTAGAGCAGCAGAAAACTAAGTCTACAGCTCCCTCTAAGAGTACAAGTGATACACAAAAGCATGTGAACGTATCAGCATGTCAGACACACAATACCTGGCTCTCTATAACTTCGTGACATGATAAGACGAATTGATATAGAGAAGATAAACGTGAGATGTTATTTGAGCAATTGTAAATTGTCATTTGATTTCAAATGATTATTTGAAAACTGTACTTGTGACTTAAATTGTTGGCGATCACATATTTTACCAAGTGCCATCTCAAAACTTCGGTTGGCTTTGCAATGAAGATATAACAATTGAGCATTACTATGCCATTCTTATCCTGTGAAAAGCTGTTTAAATGAAGGAATGCCACAACAGTATTGTATTTGGATGTAAAGGTAAGTTGCTTAAAACCTATAACTAACTATATAATATTACAGAAATGTTTGCGTAAATGTAAGTTTGCGAAGTACAAAATAAGATCCTACGCAAATTAGAATAATATTAAAAAAATATTTTTGTGTTACTTGATTACGCATTAGGATAATAATGTAACATGCAATATTAATCTATTTTGTAATTGGTGTATAACCTATTCTAAGAAATATTTAACTAAATATTTATAATTTTCACAAGCTGTTTGAACATCAAGCATTGAGGACAAACATAGAAATAAATAAATAAAAAATATAGTATTATTTATATAGTTTGATATCACACGTTGTTTTTCTGGGTCCATAAAACATTGGAAATTACAATAAAAAGCCAGTTTGAAAGGCCGCAATGAAAAAGATGTCAACGACGGAAGCAAATGCTATAAAACTGACATAAAATCCATAAAATTTGTATGTGTTTACATATAAGCCGTTATGATGGGCAGTGAATACAATTAAAAGAAATAAAACTGAATGTTCAATACAGTTTTATACTTCCGTACATTCATATTAAGAATATTTTATCCATGGAGTTAAATATAATTTATTATGTATCAGTATATGATACCTAATAGATGCTTATATTGAAACTGTCATAACTCCTCGACTTTGGAGTTATGTAGTGAAGATATTTGGAAATTTTTCGTAAGTTAGTAGGTGACACAGAATTCGATTAAAAATATGTAATCCTTAAAATATTTCAATACATTTTTCGTGTTAAAATAAACTTTTATTATAATAATTTATACATAAAAATATCTTAAATTAATGTAATAGTTTATAATATAAAGTAATATTTTAAAGTTAAGTAACTGTTAAAATTGCGCCAGAAGCGGTTGTGGAAAAGCCAAAACAACTAAAAGTCTCAGTTTACAACGAACAATAAAGTTTCATCGGTACTTGTTTCGGATAAACACGACTTGTATGGACTTAAAGTATTACGAACTTTTGGTTTACTTTCAGCACATAAGTATTCTCCCATACAATGGGAAATCCGTATGATCGAAAAAGTTTACTATTACAACATGTTCATACATGACATTCTACACTGAAGATGTGTGAATCTGATTGTACTAACACTTTTAATTTAATTGAGAAGAAATATATTTTTATAAGCAGCAAATTACCTAGTAATATTCCGTCATTACAAAACCACCAGAACTGAAGGACTTAGATTAACATATTGAATTCACACGAATAATTGAACGTAATGTTATGAAGATTTGTTCGCTATGCCATGCTTTGAAATCGTATCCAAACCATTGTGATGGACGCAACTCTATATCTATATTACCCCGGAGGGGTACTGAGAAATAATATGTACCTCTTTTGTAGTCTAGGTGTCTGATGTCAAAGCGTTCCAAAGAGTTCATTTTGACCGTTTTCCACACCCAATTTTTCTATATTTTGAAGCGTGGCCTCCTGGTTCTTTAATTTTCAGATTTAAAATATTACAATAAGCGGAAGGTAAAATAGAGCTAATTCACTATTTACTGAATAGCACTTCGACTCTGAAAACGATGTGTTATTTAAAAATAACGTAGGTAGTATAATCTGATGTTTCCCCTTTTGCTAAGTTCATACAAAAATTCAAATTGTTATATCAGCCATAACTTTAAAAATTTATAAGATAAGCATATTACACAAAGACACATTCAATATATGTCTGTTATTTCATACTTGTTAATTCTATTATGTGTAGTGTTTCGGAAATAAATAAAACCATACCCTCGCTTTCTCTTTCGAAAACCTAATATTTTAAATAACATTTCAAGTTTTTTTTATACATAGACTGCAGTTAGTCTTTCATTTTAATTTTATAAGTTAAAAATCAATAACAGATATTACAGAGGTGAGTCGTGGTAGTGAACTGTGGAGAGTATAAAAATTATCATAGTATTACCACCCCATTAGTTACTTACTCAGAATCCTCCGTAGTAGGTATTTAATTGCCTTATTATGGACAGGATGAAGGGCAAAGGAAAGAAATAGTTTGTACCATATTGCAGGATCTTTCTATAGGTTTAAATACAAAGGAGTACTTTACAGCAATAACTCCAAAATTTATAATTTTATTCTTAGGCTTGCGTGGTAAGTTATCCAGGTCACACCAAGTCGATACAATGTTAAAATAGTGAAATCCCTAAAATATTGCTGCCCTAATTTGAAGAGACATCTTTAGTAAACCGTTAATAAACGGAAAGTGGCATTAATGCAGGTATGAAAAAAAAAATATATATATACAGTTGAATTTACGAATATTGAACGTAATGTTATGAAGATTTGTTCGCTATGCCATGCTTCGGAATCGTATCTAAACCACTGTAAGGGACGCAACTCTACATCTAAATTCCACCGGAGGGGTGATGAGAAATAAGATGTGCCTCTTTTGTTGTCTAGGTGTCTCTGATATCAAAGCGATGCAAAGAGTTCATTTTGGCATTTTTTCTCGCTTTCTATTTATATCAACGTGGCCTCCTGGTTCTATAAGTGTCAGATTTCAAACATTGCACTAACCGGAAGGTAAAATTGCGCTAATTCAGCATTCATATTGAAGCCCCTGATCACTATAGGTATGTTATTTTTTCAATTTTATTAATTGATTTATTCACAATATTTTACCTGTGCAATCAATTAGGCTATATTGTAAACGGTTTTATCTGCGGAGTCTTATTTAACCATTAGTATTATCATAATTTTATGAATATAAATAGAATGTATTACATTTGTTAATCTATAATATAACAAACAGAATATATATGTTGACAGCGACCCTTAACCATCTAGAATATCCTGCCACACCTGAAGCAGCTTAAACGTCCTTTTAGGACTAAGTGTAATTTCTAGGATTATTTTTCTTAGAAAACAAACATAACAAATAAGGAAATTAATGCAGTATGATGTCTGTCCGTATATATGATTCTGTTTGAGTTAGCAATATAAATTTTACTGTAATACAACTCGTGTGTTCAAACTCGGAAAACGATGTTTTGTTTAATACTAACGTACGTAGTATTATCTGATGTTTAACCTTTTGCTAAGTCATTCATCCTAAAATAAAAATTGTTATATCAGCCATGAATTAACAAATTCGTTAGATAAGCATATTACATTAACACACATTTAATATATGTCTGTTATTTCATACATGTTAATTCTATTACGTGTAGTGTTTCGGAAATCAATAAATCATACCCTCGCTTTCTCTTTCGAAAACCTAATATTTTTAAATAACATTTCATGTTTTTATACATAGACTCCAGTTTAGTCCCTTCATTTAAATTTTATAAGGTAAAAATCAGTAACAGATATTAAAGAGGTGAGTCGTGGTACTGAACTGTGGAGAGTATAAAAAGTATAACAGTATTACCACTTCAGTAGTTACCTAACTCAGAATCCTCCGTTGTAGGGATTTAATTGCCTTATTACAGACAGGATGAAGGGAAAAGCAAAGAAATAGTTTGTACCATATTGCAGGATCTTTCTACAGGTTTAAATACAAAGGAGTAGTTTTCATTAATAAGTACAAAATATGTATATTTATTCTTACGCTTACACGGTAAGTTATCCAGGTCAGATGAAGTCGATACAATATTGACATAGTGAAATCCCTAAAATATTGTGGCCCTGATTTGAAGAGGCATCTTCAGTGAACAGGTAATAAACGGAAAGTGCCATTATGCGGGTATGAAGATGTATATGTGTGATGAAGGTGTGGAATTGTAACTTGATTGGTTATGGCATAGTACTATGTGTAATATTTTAAAGCAAAACTACGTATTTTTAATACTCTACATATTTTATCTGTCACTCCGTGCCTGTAAGTTATATAAGAAGTTTGGATGCTTGAAAATAAAAGTCTTTCAGTATTATTGTTTATAAGGCAATAGAACAACTAAGATTAAAATATGTTTTTATGTTTGTATACAAAAGTACAATTCTTTTAACTTATACGAGTTAGCTGAGAGTTGGTAAAGGAGTAGCGTGTTACTCAAGTAGCTGGCAAATCTTATACCAGTCTGTCTGTCTAAGATATATCAAAAACGAGCTGTACTATAGACTTGAAATTGTGCATGAACCTTCATTTCTAAATAGACAAATATCAGTTCTACGAAGTATCAGTTCCTGGATACTACAAACAAGGTAACGAACTTCTCCATTGTATCGTTACTGGTGATGAAACATTTGTAAAGCATATCAATTGTGAAACAAAAATGTATATAGTAAATGTTTATATTTCAGTTGGTTAATTATTTATTTAAAACATTTTTTTACTTTCTGGATAGATTTCGTGAGATAATCGATTGTGTTTGGCTGAGTAAATTCATTTTATAGGCAGACAGATTCTACCGAGGAATCAAAACTGTTGTTTTACTCAGTGATTATCGGTCTCTCACATAAATTTAAAATATAAAGTTAAATCAGTACAATATTTTAAGCTTAGGCCTGTAAAAATAAACATTAGTTTGAACTTAAAGACAACAATATGATTGTTATTCTTCAGCGGGAAATTTTAATAAATACTTTTTCAGAATTGCAGCTGATAAAGTAGAATTGTAATGAACTGCTCAGTCACAGTGAAGCAAAGGTAAGCGATATAGAGTGAGCCGAGATGAATGCATACGTTTATGAGCCTTTATTGCTCGCAAGGTATGCCAGCAATGAGGGTGCCACCCCTCCTCGCGGGTTAGTAATATTGTCGGCCTCGCTCAGTGGAGAAGGGCGTGAGTATTGGTAGAGCGCCAGGACAACCAAGTTCTTGCGCAGTGACAGAGGACTACTAAGATTGACGGATACCCAGATGGTTACGGTTTTGCTCGGTAATAAGGGCGCCACCTTGTTGATGAGGTGTGATAGTCGCAGGTCTCCAACAAGGAACAGTTTCCTGCCCTCAGGTATGCTCAATCGAGACCACTACCATGCACGCAAGAACTATTAGGTTTACGACACTAAGCCTTAGGTACTTAAATTAGCCACAGATTTCGGTTGATTATTTTCTAATAGTAAGTTGCAAGGTCTTTAATTAAATATCAGGCAATTAGAAATTAAAACCAATATTTCACATATTTCATTCTGTATTGCCTATTTCTCTCACAGTGCTAAGGTCTTAAACTAAATAAACAAATATATATTTAAACTTACTTAAACTTAACTCGTTGGCCAATTGAAATAAAAATACGAAAAATTATTACGGTTAGAAGCGCTCCGATTACTAATACAAAATTACAGTGGCCAAAATCATGATGACCATATTCCTGAACTACAAAATTACAAAAACAATAATTCACATGAATACATAATGGCTAGACGTTAAATTAAAGTTGAGTCCCATTTGTCAAAGTCGGAACTGGATCCACCCTGATGCAGTTATTCAGGCCTAGTCCGATAGGTAGAGGCTCCACAATGACATTGACGGAGTTGGTCCGACCTCCCAGGGGAGCACGATGGAATAAGTAGTGTAAAGTCTACTCACCAACTGGGCGGACCCAAAACACACACACGAGCCGTCGATTGTATCGTCCGTGCAATCCAATATTGAAACTTTAATTTCATAAAGTCAGTTTTATTCATTTTCTGCGGCTCATTGAAATCAGTAAAAACTACTTATAATCAATCATGAAAACAATGTCAAACTTAACTTAAAAGAAACCAGCTGACTAAAACAGCAACATCTGTCACTATTGTTGGTGTGTCTAACATACTCGTATTTAGCTTACAGCGGCCAGTAAAATGTAAAGAATCGTTTAATGTATAACATAAGTACATTAAAAAAGCGCAGAATCTGTCAATTACAATGATATACAATATTGGTCTTAAACACAAAGCATAATTATTCTGACACAGAAAAAATTAATTACGTTTGTTCTTACTTAAACTAATTAATTAGAATAATTATAGTAAAGTGTATTGAAGTATTAACATAATGCATTAACCCTTTTAACGCTCACTGGTCGATATTTCAACCACCTCATTATTTGCTCTGTGCACGCTTTATTTTTACTTGTAATCCCTAGACGCACAGTGGTTGAAAATTTCAACCACACCAAAATTCTTTCTGTGCACACCCCTAAAATTTGCAAATTTAACATGTTTTATTGATTTAAACTTAATACTGGGGTTGTATCTAGACTTGGAAAAATAATTTTAAAAATCCTTTCTTTTATTTGATATATTTTAGGCTATGGTTGATATTTCAACCAGTGACCTTTCAGGTATATGCATAATACCTCATGCTCTCTGGTTAAAATTTCAACCACTTATAGATAGGGTTAAAAACGTACAAATAATAATGAATAAACATTATTTATTTAAACCCAAAAAGTTAATCGCATTAAACAGAAACTTAGTTTCATTTTAAACATAATTGTTATAAAAAAAAACATCAATTATTAAAGCAAAACAGTAATCCAAACCAATATAAACCAAGATTATCATAAAACCTTAATTATTTAAAGCAAAAAAAGTAATAACCACCCCCCTGTTTTATATATATAACAGCTTAATTCAAACTAACTATTATAACGAAAAGTATTTAATTCAATGGTAAAAATTATAAATTTTAAATGTAAACAATGTTACATTTAAACAATTTTTGCTAAGAGAAAATTACAAGTTAATAATAATATAAACTATCATAGAAAAAATTTAATCTACAACTCCAAATAATTATACTGTACATATTAAATCAAAACATATTTTGATTTAGCAATATTCAGAAGAAAAAAATATTTATAGGCCTAATCAATACGTAGTCATTTGGAAATGAAAAACACATTTAATCTAACCTAATTAAAAACTTAAATATCTTAATTAAAAAAGAAGTAATGCATATAAATTATAGTCCAGGGCTTGTGGAATGGGGCGAAGCAGGCTAGACACAGGGCTGCATCACATTTCTCACAGGCAATACTTGTGCGCTTACATTTTTCTTTCGTATTACATCTTGCACATCTACGAGAAGAAGTGGGAATTGGAAAATGTTCTCCAACATTATTAAGGTCTAAATTCGTTACCTTTCTACCAGTTACTTTGTTTGCAGTTACTGAGGTATTAGCTTTTGGTGTTCTACTACGGAAATTCCCAATGAGTTCTGCTGCCAGCTTTTCACAAAAAAAAGTAGTTGTGTCATTGGTTTTTTTCTATTTTTAGTTGAAATATACTTATACAAAATAAATGAGTTGACTATGACAGATTCTAAAAGAAAATAAAAGATTTTTAACCACTATTTTCTTGATTTCTGGGCTATTCCATAACATGATTTGTTTATACTACAAAATTATCTCTAAAATGTCATGTAAACTTTCAAGCAAAGTCATTATTTTTTGTTTATAACTTGCATGCCCAAAGATATTCGTCTTATCTGATAATTTTGTCTTCTAGAGGAGAATATCCACATTAAAAGTGTATAACACCAATTCAAAATCTATAAAGATAAACTTTTTATAATTATTATAAAATTACCATAATTTAGGACAACATTCTTTTAGTGTGATATTTAATTTGTTTTAAGAGCCTATATGGCTAATATAAT
The DNA here is from genome assembly GCF_021130785.1 of Homalodisca vitripennis. Taxonomy (NCBI): domain Eukaryota; kingdom Metazoa; phylum Arthropoda; class Insecta; order Hemiptera; family Cicadellidae; genus Homalodisca; species Homalodisca vitripennis. The sequence continues at coordinate 217,333,237 of NC_060207.1, read as the reverse complement.
TTAAAAACAAAGCATAATGTAAAGTCTCAAATATCACAACCAATGCTAAATAATTTAAATGTATTACAATCTCACCTTTACTCAGCTGCAGTTAAAAACGTAATGACAAACAGGATTTTCTCTGATGTCACTATTCCTAGACGCACGCTGGTCGCAGAATGAGCCACTTTCTTTTGTTTATCTCGATAGAGTGCAGTACAAGTTCCGTTCACGTCTATTTCATATCCCAACATGTCAGGTGGAATTCCAAGAATGGCTAGTGCTGACAAGGACTATATTCGCCCATCCGTATGAGCCAAACTTACCTTAATTGAAAGTGGTTGAAATATCAACCACCGTGCGTAAACGAAACTGAATGCATTTTTGGGTGTGCACAAGGAAGTTTTCCAAGTGGTTGATATTTCGACCAGTGAGCGTTAAGGGAATTAAACATATTTTAGGCAACCTATAAAGGGTTAATGTATGCACTTTCACGGCAATGGTAGGTATAAATTTCATGACAACTGCCTTTATATTATTCTGAGTAAAACTAAATAATATACAAACATTAGGACATAAAGTTACCGATTCAATTATTTATAGAACAGTTAACAAGTTTAGTAAGGAAATTTATGAGAGACGATGCAATTGTTACGAGATAATATCTCGGCCTAATTATGTACAATTTTACAGAAACAATTTGTGGTTACAGTATTTGACACTATGAACACGTATTTACAACTATTTATCTCCGTGAACTATTAAAAGACTAGATTAGTATTAATTTATTACAGATAACGTATTAATTTCATACGTCTATCGACAGGACTTGACAATCTTACTACGAGGCCCAAGGCTTAGTTTACCGTAGATATATAATTTTGTAAAGACAAAATTATTATACTGAAATTTTACTAACTGACATACGCCAAGCGACAAAAATATCAATGGCATGGTAATGGCTCACCTTAGCCTAACTCCTTTATTTGAACAGCTGATTGGCGTCTAATCAGTGACCGTTATGTTATTGCAGCAACAATGAATGCGCGCTTCTTCATTTGGATGTAAAATTTCGTTATCTAGAGTGATCAGTTCTACATAACAATTGCTCAGGTAAAACAGAAAAGTACACGTCCACAAGGGAAGGCAGCGCTAGAGATATGAGTCATATTCACCCCTCATTTTTCTGATTATATGCTTTAAAGGTTAACTCTGAGTTCTCAATATTTTAGCTAAGCTGGTTTCTTAACAGTTGGGAAAAGACTTGATGAACCGATTATTAATTATTTATAATACCTAAAACAGAATGAGAATTATTCCTGTGTTCATCATTGTCAATTTATGTGCCTATCTGTAATCCATAAAAATAAACATTTATTTTTCATCATTTAATACTTCCTTAGATTTAAACCTATTTGCATAGTATTTATAACATTGTTCCTAATATAGTTTTAAGTCTAATATTATTTCGTGTGTTATTGATAAAACCAGTGGTAAGCTTCATGCCTTATTTTAGATTAAACTAAGAAAAGTGAGGGTTTTTACTTATAAATAATTACAATATTAGTATGTATTGTGACTAATAATACAGTAATTAAATATATAACGTACAGTCTAGTCACATATCACACTATACACAACTATACATAGACTATGGCACTTACTAATCTGATAATATTGTCTTATCAGTTTGAAAATTAATCAATTATAAAAATAAAATTTTCTTCAATTTCGAGTTTTCTTATAAATTTTTGTATTTATTTAAAGTATGTTTTAATTGATATTTCGTGGCATTTGTTTTAAGTTTTAACCACCCTGTAGAAGTTTATAGGTTTTTGGCCTATAACAAACATTTTTTTCATATTCACGTAAATTAAACATAAAGCCACCACACCGAACAGGTGATTCTATCTGTGGTGATTTTGAGCCTAGTACAAACAGATATGATTGGATTATCCAATGGGTACTTGTCACAATAAATATTATTTATAATTTGTAAGCCTAGAGTTATTACATGATACGATTAAAGCAGCAATGTCTATTACAGCATTTGCCATTGGCTGGATGTATTATAATTTATTCTTTGAAAAGCCATAGGTTGTGATTAAATGCTTTAATGGAGAATACTTCCCATAATCATTACTTATCTTATTTAAGCTAATAAACAATCCGATTAGATGAATGTGTAATCGATATTACAACAGTAAAGGTTCTGTCCCTAGTGCCCTCGAGTAGAAATAGGTTTTTTTCAATGTTGGTTTCTTTTACTAGCACTAAATACGTCATCCATGCTTTGATTTATTAAAATCAAATAGGGATGTCCTGCATGGTCGAAAATTACATATCTGACGGAGTTATTATAGGCTGATACAATGTGGAATTATCCAAATAAGCAATAATTATGTCATAGATCCTTTTATTTATTCAAATCATGTGGGGGGGTGTTTCTCCCCTGGTCGAAAAATATATATTTAACCGTGATTTGTAGAAGAAGCCGATCCCCTTTTAAGTCTTAAGATAACCATGGGCGACTGGCTTGTCAAACATCTGATAAAAAATAATAAGGGGTGAGTCTATACAATACAAGACCGAAGGTACTGATAAAAAGTGCAACGGTCACAGACAGGATTCGAAACCTGCGCTATCTCTAAATCAGAATCAAATTCCAACGTCTTCGACCGCTCGGGCATCGGCACTCCAATATTGCAAATTAGATAGGCTGTTGCAATGTGCAAGTCTCCGATTAAGTTATAACTACTTCATATATGCCTTATTCTAATAATTATGAATATTCCTCATTAGTGGAGCAGTATACATTTAACGAAGGTGTGAATGTACAATCACTTAGTGCTAAATATTCTTCAGAGATTTTTAATGGTACTCCCTGAGCACACACGAACATATGAGTTTTCTTCAGGACGGGGCTGTACCTCAATATGCAATCAATGTTCGACAAACTCTTGATTAAAATTATCCTGACAAGTGGATTGGGAGAGGAGGGCTAGTGATTTTTCAGGCAAGATTGCCAGGCTGAAGAAGTTTTAAACGCAGTAGAAATTTTCTAAGGGCTATAAATTTGAATATCTTTAGTTAAGATATTCCCCAGCATGCAATTGCTTTTGTAACAACAGTTAATTTAAATTTTTTGTGGTATGTTATTAGATGTAACATAATGCTCAATAACTGTTATAGTAAAAACATAGTATAACGTGCTCAAAGAGAGCTAGAATGTTTCATACTAATGTATGTTATTAGTACAAATATTCTCGCTTTTTTTATATGTAAAACAGAAGGTTTTTCACAGAATTAACTATTATAAAAATTATATAAAAACTGAAAGAAAAATTATTTACTATAATTCGGGAGAAAAACAAAAATTAAATTTACGTTCATAGATTGATTTAAATTCTATCCATTCATATTCTTTTTGCAATAAGATTGTTGAAAAAATGTTTATTATGCAAAAATAAAAATATTAGTAGAATAATTTCCTGAAGAAAAATTATAAATTTCATCAAAAGGGAAGTAGGGTTGTTTAAATTACAGAAATATATTTAAAAATAGAGAAATTTACTCCTTGAATAGATGAGAACTATATCACTTTGACTAGAATATGCTTATGCGAGGTGCATCAAAAAGATATTACAGTGAATATTAAATGTAGTTAAATAGGTAAATTCCAAACATACTAGTATAGTTCACTCTAGGGATTATCAATCATCGCACATAAATTACGTGCAATTTCCGATTATAAAGAGTACTTATGATATTTAAATACAGTCTCATTTGATATACTAACAATATTCTCCTTTAGTTGATGGAACTTCAAAATATTTGTAATAAAAAAGGGGTTTGTATATTGACCAGAGATTATTTACATAATTTATTTTCTGTCCAAAACGCAATTTTAAACTTCTTCACATACATCGTATGTCACTGACGCTTATAAGAAATATTTCATTAAATAAAAGTAACATTTATTGCCCTGTGCGGAAAAGGTATACATTAAAAGAGACAGTTTAAATTACTTCTGAGGTGGAAGGTGTTCGCGACATAACATTCTAACAAAGTGACCGTCGTTATTTCTAAAAATATCTCACCCACCACATGTAGCCTTTATTGCCAGGTCAGAAAATATTTTATACAGTATTTAAGTTTTTAATAAGAAAATCAGCTTAGAGGTAATGATAATATTAAAATAATGATAAAGCGATTAACCTTGCAAGATGCATATACACAATCGTAAAAACTGTCAAATCCCGTTAGAGATATTTTTATTTATACAACTTTCACTGTAAATGAAAAAAAAATAGAATTTGTACACAGAGGTAAATATTTTTTTTAATACCGTGAATTAAAATTTAGTTAAATATAATTGGATACAAAATAAACACTTGCATGAGAGATATTACTATTCTTCATGATGGGATAAAGTTTGAATCAGTAACACCATTTACATAATAAAGCTTACAGATTTAAATATTTACTAATCTTTTTTGGAAGCTTTTATAATGATATTTACCTACTGCAATTTCTTTCCGTGATATATATTTATCCTTTTAAATTAATAATATGTACTCATATATAACAGATTTGGTATACAATTCGGTTTTATATATTTTTTTTATATTTATAGTGTCCTTTCATTAAAACAAGTCTATTTTAAATAATTATGGTTTTTCCAACGAAATTAATTCGTTAAATTTAATCTAATTAACCTTACAATTTAGTTCAAATAAACTTTTAATAATTATGTAATATAATTTTACGAAAATCCTCATTCAAAAAGTAGGACCTGCTAAAATACTACTTAAATGTTTTGTTGGTCTGATAAATTGCTTGCATTAATTAATATTGTTACTGTAACAGATGTTCGTAATACTAATTAAAAAAAACTCTGCCAAAATATATCTATTTTATGATCTAAATATATTTTTAAAACAGTAACCTTTTCCAAAAAAGTGCACTCTATTTCATTTTCAAGTACCTATTTCAAGTACCTTCATATTAACCTGTAATGTATTTTATACATGTTTTATGTTATATAAAGCCTTTAATAGGAGTTATTAAGGAATGTAATCACAGCCTTGAGTAAATTTATATTTCCAAGTTGATTGGTGTTGTTATATTATGAAACAAAAAAGATATACATTTTGAAATCATTCAAACTGACCAACTAATATAGTGATTCTTTCTTATTTTTATGAATGTTTTCTAAAATAAGGTGTTAGTCTTATACGTTCCAGCTACGTATTTATATTTGGCTGTGTGACTTTCGATATTTTCTATAAAAATTTATTATTTCATTAATTTTTGAAACCTGGAATTCTTGTAAAATATTTTGTAATTTTTATTTTATTTATTTTTAGATTTACGTAACAAAAAAGCATTGTGTAAAGTTAGGTTAGTGAATTACTGGCTCCGAGTTAATTATTCAGCTCGCAGCAGCCATACTGCGGGAGACGTATATAATAGCGGCAGCCATTACAGAGCTAAGTGTCTCTGCTGAGTTGTCTGCCAGTTTAACCTTTCTTGCCCTTTCCCACTTAGTAATGTTTAGAGAACATCTGCTTTTAAGCCATAACTTAAAACGAAATGAAAAAATTTCAGAACAGAATTTAGAAGTTAGGCGTCAGAGCAATGATAAATGTACTGAAAAAATGTTTAAGGCAAAACCCTAAACATGCAGGCCTTACTGAAGATAACTAAAATTAAATTGATCTTATTAAATGTAAACGAGTGAAATATATACATAAAATATAATGTCGTTGCTAACAATACCGCGTGTGAAATGTGAGTAATCCCGAGTAATTTGCTTGAATTTACCTCCAAACTACAACTGATCTAAGGAATATATGCCTTATCATTTTTGAGGCGAACTGTTGACTAACTCTGATTGTATTAATTATCCAAGAGGTAACTCATCCTTTACTATTTGTTGAGGGACAGAAAACATTATTGCTCAGACTGCTATCTGTAGAGTGACCAACTCAGGTAGCTGAAAAACTAAATATTAAATCACGTGGAGTGGTCATGATGACGTCATACCTCAAAACTAAATTAAATAGTCCCTTGGACCACAGTTCACCTAGTACGTATAAATGATGTATCTCCTTTTATAAATATTAAAATACTACCTTTGTAAGTAATCGAGCCTGTATACCAATACAACCAGCGTAAAAATGATTAACACACTTCTTTATAAATGTAATATTTTACAAAACTTCAACGGTATTGATGAACCTAACAAAACATTCAATGCAGATTTTACTGATTAGCTGAGATTTAGTGAGTCGTATCACTAAAGAGACTGGACAAATATAATTTTTGTTTGTAATTAATTTTTCGTGTACTTTAAATGCATCACTGAACTTTCCCTAAAAAATAGAATGTGATTTACAGTGACCATAGTTGTATGTGTGAATATGACAGAGAAAAATATTTATGTTAGGTTCTTTTTCATCCGATTGTATTGTGTGTTGCCTATCTGCCCACATGACATCTTGAGAATAAATGAGTTATGGATAACATATTTGGCTGGCAAACTCAGCGAGGCTTTGTACGTGACATGTTATGTGCTCCTACATTGTTAATAAACTAACAAACCTTTTTATCCATAATTGATTTTTGTATTTATATAAAATCTCTGCGATAATGACAGTAAATCAGCCAATTAATCATTAATCTTGGTGTACCACAAGGATCTGTACTAGGGCCTATTTTGCTTATTTTATACACAAATAACCTTCCTATCTTCATGCAAGACTATAGACCATACACTTATATATGCTGACGAACTAGAACAACTTTAAATAGCAGCATACACCGCACTAAACATAGCAATACAATACAGCCAAGGAAAATAATCTTGTTATAGATGAGAATAAAACGAAGCAGCTGGTCCTAGGAAGACACAAAGAAACAACAGGAAGGCTACCAAATCTGGAGGAAAACTACTACTTCAAAGTACCTGGGTATGTTAATTGATGACCGTCTTGCTTGGACTGACCACGTAGATTCCCTTTGCAAGAAGCTCAGCACAGCACTGTATGTAATCCGCAGAATAAAAAATATTAGTGACAGAGCAACAGCAAAGATAGGTTACTCTATGAATCTAACCTCCGGTACGGGATTGCGGCATGGGGGGACACTACAACAAGCAACTTTCAGCAGCTCCTTGTCCACCAAAAAAGAGCCATTAGGGTTCTAAAGGGTCTCCAGCCTAAAATATCCTGTCATCAAGCCTTTGCAGAGTTGAAAATAAATACTCACTTTAGTGAATCTTTACATCCTGGAAGCAGTCTCTTTTCTACACCACAGGTAACCCGAAGCAGTAAGAACCGGTGATCAAATTCAGAGCTATAACACCAGACATGCCTCTAGATACCAACTCCCTGTACACAGACTGACAGCCACAGAAAGGAAACCGACCTACGCTGGAGCCAAGTTATGGAATGCCCTTCCAGAGGACCTGAAGAATACCAGCAGGCTGCAGTTTGGACAAGTGCTGGCTACAAGAACATCCTTTCTACCAACTTGATGAATTTTATCAATGGACTGACAATGCCTAACCACTAAATTTTAACATTTATTTCTATGGCCCTTGTTCTTATCTCTGTTATAATGTACAAAAAGAATGTGAATAAAACAATACACAATTAAACGTTTTAATTTTTCTTATTAAAGTTATAGAGTTATAAGGCAATTTTTTCCGAGTTAAATAATGTGAATCGAACTTTATTTCTCGATACATATATGAAATCGATATGCAATACGTCGAACGCTACAACATTGAACTGAGCAATGGTCAGAGTATTAAAATTGAACAAACTAATCACAAACAGTAAGTCTTACATACGGGTCTAGTATATCTCTCCAAAGGTTGATATTCTCCCAGGAAAGCTAAGAAAATAAGGTTCATACGTCAAAACTTACTTTTAATTTCGACCGCAATTCTCCCTTGTATTATTGTCAAAAGTTAGTTTCTTGGTTTTTTTTTATTGAAATTTTGAAAACTGATATTACAGAACCAAATGATATGCTTGTATTCAAAACCTTCGATCAGCTTCAGCTCATGGTTTGAGTAATTATATATTATTTTACCTGTATATTTGTGACGTGGTTTCGTCATATTATTTAGTTAAATAAATTATTTTTGGGTGACAAATAGCGAAGCCCATCACTGACGGATCAGACACAATATTCTATCTGTAAAAGAAATTAAATAAGCTTTGATGAGTAGCAATGTTTTTTTTTATTTGATAGACATGACATAGCATTACTTTTATATCATGAGTAGAGAAAAATGACAGAACCTTTTAACTCTAATAAACTTATTAATAAATGAATTAAAATGTTTAATGATACAAAATGACCTTCACGTCAGCCAAAGAACGCGAAGAGCATTCAGTTGATATTCATACCCAGGATAATAAAATATATTTAAGCTTATTTGTACAGATTTCGACTGTATTATGACTATGAAGAGGGGATGCGGATAATATATTAGTCACGCCAACATGGATATATGTAAAGTTTCTGTTTTTCTGTCTCTACCAATCAAACTGGTCAGTAGGCGGAAATATCTTAATATTATGCCTCCATAACTCTTTAATACAGTCATTAACATGACAATAGAAAACTAGTTAAAATTGTAGATGATTTTGTTAATAAAATAAATGATACTCAAACAATGTTTTTGGAAACTTTTTAAACCAAGATATTTATATATTCTTTTATATAGGAAAACAATTTTACTCTAAAAATTGCTTTTAATCTTAGCGGGCTAATTAGCTGTAAGCAATGGATCTCTTTAGGCTCTCGAAAGTCAGTTAATGAACAAAGTTTTGGAAAGTAATGTGCACTCTTGCCTGAAAAGCAAGCTGTTAGGACGTGCGAATGCAAGAGAACGGCATACGCTAAAGGACGATATGCTACAACTGACAAGTGTGAGGGCAACAGGGTTAATGTCTGTTATTTTAGACAATCTGGAGAAATCTCCCTCCACACATTATTATTGGATTGACTTTTAAAATGTGTGAAAGAGAGAATAAAAATTGCTTCATTGCTATCTGAACATTCTGTTTTATATAGTTCTACCTTACTGTTTAAAGTTACAAAAATAGTATATAAATTTAGATTTAAGTATAGTTAACGACAGGAGATTTGTAAGTATTTGATCGCTAACTTGAATTGCACTAACGAAAAAGCTACCCATGTATTTAGCAGTAAACTCCGCAGTAAACTGACCTATCACTTCTAGAATCTCTTCAAGCCAGTATCTCATAATAATCTGTTAGTGAATGTCTGGTCTTGACGTGTACTTGTTCCCCGTTTATCTACTGGTTTTCTTCTGTTAGTTATGCATAACAGTGCCCAAAATGAACTCTCATTAGTGTAGCAGTTCCATTTAAATTGATTAATTTGGAAATAACTTGGTATTTAACCACATAATCATCACTTAAGATTTGAAATGACAGTAAAAATGCGCTGAAACTCATCCAAACTACTTTTAGTTAACTATCACAAAGCAGTGGCAAATTCAACTAGTTTTCACTTAGAACAAAAATTTGAACATCTCTCATTGCACCTAGTCCTAAAAAGAAATTTACATTTTGTTTTGGAATGAAAAAAATATTCAGATCATTTCACGAAGTTTAGAAAGCATTAGATATTAGTCATGTCAAGGGAGAAGAAGGGTAGGTCAGCTTTGTCCAGCTTTTTTCCAGCTTCTCCAGTCAAATACGGAATGGAACAGCACTCTCTCATGTCCAGGCTAGAAACAGGCTGTAACACTAGGAAAGATCCACCTCCGTAAGAGGATATATCGTACCTATCAATCGCCCCAATATGACTAACATTTTGTTCGGTGGTGTGCAGTTCACAGGTATTCAAGGGGTTGCCCATATTTATGTGACACATCAGTTTTTGCTATTATACTTAATGTTCGTTCAGTTAGAAGATATGAACCGTCCAGAAGTGAATCCATCCTAGATTGGAACCACTGGAGATAAAAACTACATATATAGCATAATAAGTTCCATATAATAAAAGGCAAGATTTATAATCTGTTTTTATTAAATATTTTATTCTACAGTTTCCAATAGGTTTATTTAATTAATAACCCGAAACCAAATATTAAGAGAAAAGTAATTAATTCAATGGAAAATGTAATAAATTTGCAGTTACCGATGATTTATATGAATTGAAAGTTTTTATCAGTTATACGAACCGATAAATGAATTGCAAAACTTTAAAGGACAGCAAATACTGAATTGACGTCACTGAACTGTTACTTTAACCTGATAACGCAGTGATGTGGAACTTTGCGATAAAGACTGGCATAAACTATCGATAATAGTACTAGTAATCTCTTAGCAGTGATTCCCCTTAGCGTAAATAAGGGCTATTGCACAAATATTCATTATAAACGTCTCAACATAATGTTATTAGTATCTTTTATTTGTTTCTTTTTATATTTTACATGAATTTAGAAAAACAAAAGGTTGATCAATTTAATCAAACATTTAAAGGTCGAGATTTTAATTAGAGTACATGGTTTGCTTTGTTAAGCTGAAAAACATGTTTTCATTCAAAAGCATAAAATAACATGACACAACACAGAAGGAAGAATAAGTAAAACAAATGCCTCAGGCACTTTAGGTTTATCATTCGTTTTTCGTCTTATCTAAAAAAACCTTTACAAAGTCTTTCTAATTGCCGGATGTACAATACTGTTAAAAGTTTAAAAATACATATTTTTCTATACCCTTCGGCAGCTCTTAAGGTCTAATAAAGCTGTCCGTTAAAAGTTATAGAAATATAACTAGACCGTTATAATTGAGTATATTCAATAATATAATTGTGCATTAATTGTTACTAAATGTAGGTATTGTTTTTAGAAAAAAATTATAGGTTTGCGTACTTGTGTTTCTGTTTTTTAAATTACAAAATTAAGAAGACGTTTCTAAATGTTAAACAGTGTTAAGAAAGTCCTTTTAAATGTCAGATATACAACAGCCAATACAAAATTAGGATGCTTTCACATTTAGAACATAATTTAATGTATAATTTGTAAAACGTATATATATATATATATATATATATATATATATATATATATAAAACATTAATACGACTTCTCGTTACAAATTTCCTTTCGTAAATATTTAGGAAATTCATAATTCAGATCATAGTCTTCAAATCATTTTACCTAATGGTAATAAAACAATGAAAACCTATCCTATCAGAGGATAAATTCATTGTAAAATTAAAAATTTTGCTTACCAGTTAACATGTAAGACCTGTGCAATAGATTATGTTGGATTGAAAACATACCCATTGCACATAAGAATGAATAATCATCGATGATAGCCTAAAACCAGGATAAAAATTGACTTCCCAAGACGCATTAGGCCATCTACAAAATTTTGAACAATGTTATTCACCTGCAAAGTACCTGAAGATGTAAAACCAAATATACTTAGGTACGTATATAAAACTTATAACAGGCCAGTGTGGAGTTCGCTTCATCTGCATGTCACTCCATGGGATTTTACTGTCTGTTTGCTAAAGTTTTGACATAGGTCTTACCTGTAATTACTATGGCAACGATAAAATAGAAGAATACACAAATTTGTAAATAAACTTAGTAAAATCATATTAAATCTACCATGTAACTTAATAACATGTGTAGCTAATGAAATAAGCTGTAAACTTGTAATAAATTCCGCATAAAACCTCAACAATGGTTGTACGTGACACGTACAGTGGCGTACTCCTAACGTATAAGTTTAATATATGAAGAGGCTAAAATTTATAATCTAGTTACTGATAAATACATGTGATAGTATAACAGTAAAGAATATATTGTATGGTTGACATATTTATTAATATTTCTATACTTCTATATGGTACCTATTGGTGAAAAGTAAGTATAAAAAATAAGAATACCCATTCATTTGCTCCTTTATTTGCCCTAAACCTTGTACTATGCGATATTTACATAATATTAAATATATTAATGTATAGCAGTTATATAACCTAACTATACAAATGATGGATGGCTAAACGTCTGGTAATTTAGCCTGTCACAGCGTAATTAGCCACCATCCGTCGTCTCTACCTGAGCCTCTGTTTGACACCTAGCCCTTGTTTACATCTCGGTCAGTAATCTACACCTGAATCACTATGACATGCTGTGCATCGTGTAGAACGTATGGTCTCCCTAAGTTACGGCATTATATTTACTCTGCTTGATTATTTATAATCCATTCATATAAGGTGGCATTTATATATGCGTATTGCAACTGTCCGCAAGTTACAATACAATATACTATCTCAAAAGCGCCTAAACAAGTTAATTCTTTTCATTAAATTGACGATATAAATATAAGTTTGTTCCTTGGCCAGCCTGGAAAGCATTTTGTATTAATATGGTAGCCGTTGGAAATTTAATAAGATAGGGCACTTAGAACTACCTAGAGAAAAAAACTATAGAAACGTTCCATAATTATTATAATATTTCAAAAATATTTGTTAATAAACAATGTTATTTTTATAATCTAGAACTGTTTTTGACATCAATTAAAACTTTTCTCTGACTTATACACTTAAAATTCAACTTCAAGCATCTTTTTAATGGTGGTACATGCAACTCTACGTGATTTGTTTTAACATAAAACAGGATTTTTACATAAGTTTTATAAGTAACTATGATAACAATGGGAACATCACAGCATAAATAATTTTCAAATAAAAAATACAATCGTTTTTTAACGTGAGACATAGTTGCACATTTATCATAACTACCAGATTGAAATGAGCTAGGCCTGTAAACTTGAAATTGTATATTCAAACTCAGTAAAGCCTGTTACCTGACACGTACAGTACACGCTTTATATGGTGCGCAATACTTATTTACAAACACATTTTAAAAAGCAAATTTTTTAACGGTTAGTTTTTCTATTTTATTGTATACATGTACGAGCAATTTAACAAACATTTTATGATGAAAGGATTACTTCTACTAAATTTTAGAGGGTAAATGTCACTTTATAGATACCAAGAAGACGATAACAACGATGGCACAATTTGAGCTTTGTTTTGAAGTAACCGTGTCAGAGACAAATAGAAAAAATTATATGTTATGTTGTCTGGAGGTGTTTCTCGGTAACTTTTCACACCCAGAGACTTTTTTATGCATAATGTGTCTCTTTGTACAATGGATAGAGTTTCCCTTTGTTTCCTTCAAGTAAAATTTTATCTACGTCAAAATTTATTAGTAGCACGTATTTATTTACGATTATGAAATACCTGGTCAGCAAAAAATCTTTTAAAAAAGCATTTCTTAAAAAAAAAATAATTGTTCCATTATAATTACTCTACATTTTCAAAAAAGTTAATTTTATAAAAAAAAAAAACATTTTAGAAATACATCGAAACGCCTTTTGTTAAAGCCACTGTCATGAGCACTGAAATAACTTTTAAATTTTGGTAACGGTTCATATCAGAGAAGTTGCAATAAAAAGTTTTTTGGGAACCTTAGACCGTTATTTTGAAACAAATAGAGAAAACAGTTTTTTGTCTCCATACAAATACTTAGAAAGCAAAACTTTAAAATTATCTTAAAACATAACGTGTTTCTGTTTGTAAGCTTTGAGAATCAAAAGCTCTAGATTTAACCTTTTGACTGCTTAAGATTTGAGCCGGGTGGTGTGAAGCAACCTGTATTATCAATATAGTAATATATCATACAATTTAAACCCTCTCATACATAGGTTTTAATTGATAGGATCATAAATAAGTTTGTTTGAGATGTAATTTACTCACTTTTGAGATGTAGTGTACGCAGGCAAAACGTAATATTACTAGAATATTCCTGCTTACACAACTAGGTATATTATACTGCAATCGTGTGCATAATATGGTCCAAGCATAACGGTGATAACAAATTGCTGTAATTAGCGAGTGTGAGTGTGACAATTTGTTTGGTAGTTGAAAATTTATATTGCTATATCTATAGGTGCACTCATAGCAAATACAATTTAACAATATAATATATGCATACCTTTTAATATCGGAATTCGGTATTATATAATACAAAGAGTCTTGTTGAAAATTATGTATTTCGTGAATATTTTCTCATAGTTCAACTTACTTTATTATTTTCAAATTGATCATTCATTTAACTAACCGGTATCACACTTCAAGACTTATTTTTTAATTACAGTTTGTAAGGCAATTTTACTAAACAATTGAGATATCGCTTAGTAAAAGACTAACTTACAATATTACGTACGTAATCATAAGTAAATTACGACAGTTGAAACTACCATTATTATTAAAATATAACTATACAACAATTTCGTGTAACAAAGTTATTATAACCTCATGTTGTCTTTAGATTATACTAATTCCAATTAACTTTATCCATTTGATGATTTTATTTTATTTCCCAAGGATTTGTAATTAAACACAACTTACTCATTTTCACAGTATGCCATTGCCCAGATAATATGTATAAATATAAGTATAATAAATATAAATATATATTTATACATTTATGTATAAATATAAGTGTAATAAATATATGTATAAATATGTATATGTATAAGTAGTAACAATTTAGTTTACTTTTAGATGTTATTATTATAGATGTCACAATATATTCTTTTTTAATGTTTAATGTCATTTTTGAGGCAACTAGTTCACTGAAAGGTTTCTCTTACTAGCAAGACAGATGCAGTTAAAAAACTGTTAAAATTTTACTGTATTGAATTTTCTTTGTTTACCGCATTGTTCATGACAAAATATATACTACAAGAACAATAAGACGTCAGGCTTTACTAATTGCGAATATGTTTTAGTAACATATAATGACAGCAAGTTATGGCTTTATTGCAGTTATATCAGACAACTGGCACCATTTAATAAAGAATACTTTGCTATAAGAGTTTAAATTGCATTAAACAGCGGCAGTAGCAATTACTCTCTGTAACTTTTGTTAAATAAACGAATAATGGAACTAATATGTGAACAAAAACGGCGAGCCCAGTGACGCGTGGTACTGAAGCTTTTAGTGAACGGACTTTATTGGGCTCTTCATAGCAACTTCATATAACGCTTTTATGAGAAAACCCTCCTTTAATACAGTTATCAGGTTGATTGTTAGGAATTTATCGAGGGAAATATCGAGTGCTTGTTAAAAAATTTCCTTAATTTATCTTATACTAATTGTAAAATTTGGTTCACAATTATTTTAATTTTGTGATATATAGCAGTAATACTACAAAAATACTATTTAATATAAAAAAACTTCAAGATGTCAAAAAAATTAAACGTATTCTCGCAAAGTATAACACTGGTTAGATGGGGAATTAATTTGTCTATTACTTATATGGCTAGCCCATATTTAGTCTAAGATATTCTTGAGCTGCCTTATACTACATTTTTGTATTACGGGCTACTCACTGAGGAGCTCAATGCGAACCGTGTTTTTAACAGTACATCTAATCTAAATATAGACCAATTATTTGATTTAAATAATTTTGATGTCATTAAATCTTTTGATAACATACTATAAAAGATGCTTTTTTTAATCGTATAATACAATACCTGGTTGATATGATATTTGAAGTTAAAAGGGTTTAATGGTGCTAGTTTGTAAATATTCTAGATAACAACATAATATTTACTTTAATTTATCCCTTTCTCTTAGAAATTTGGCCATGACTTTCTAAGATTTACTAAATAGGTGAATTAGATAATAACTTTTCATAAAAACCACACACAGGCAGATATAAAAGGACATTAAGCATTATAGAATCATGTTTATATAGTAAAATGTGTGCCTGCCTATGAGAAATAATTTGATATACCTGTACATTGTCCAGAGAGTTAGATACAAACCATGAGTAACAACTTATTTATTGCTAATTGTTTTAATATAGTTTTACATATTATTATATTCGGTTCCATTAAACCATGCTATTTTTATAGTGTTAACCGTAATTTACAGTAGTTAATAAATTTATTTAAGGATTTATGTACTGTGGATTTATTTATCTTTATTGCAGTATTATTCGAAAAGCTGTTTAAGCACTACAAGAACTACGACTCTACAAAACTGAAAGTAAGCCTCGAGTACGTGTCTTGTATATCATTCCCAAATGTTAATATTCTCCTAGGAAGTGTTGGAAAGTTTTATTTAAACGCCACAACACACTTCCTATTGCGGCCACAAATCTCTTTTCTATGTTTTTCTCAACGTCAACATTGCTGTATCTTAGGCTTTTGCTTTTAAATCTATAAACCCGTTACTCATCTAAATCAAACCTAAACGTACTTACAGTTCATATTTGAAGTACTTATTTATAATATTTCATTCTTAAATCAGACATGGTACATTACATATTTTTTATTAATTCTATAAATTATTGATAACTGAGTAATGGCAAAGCCAATCACTCAGAGATCTGACAAAACTTTAGAATGTCTGTACGCAGAATATATCGAAAACTTAGCAATGGAATTTGAATTTATCTTCAAGCTTTATTGCATAATCGCAAATAACTTCGTGTTTGATTACTGTATAAATCCCTTTAAGTATATGAGCATTGCGAAAGTCTAACTCTCATTTAGGATACAATTTATACATATGAAAGCCAATTCGTAAACAAATTCAAAGACTTGGGTAAACTAGTAGACTAAAAGAGCAAACCTGGCTTGTTTATTCCCTTATGATATGAAGAATCGAACTGTGTCGTTGCACTTAGACTTCATCGATTGTTTCTAAGGTGTCAGGATATTCAGCATGGGTAAGGATGGGAGTAGGTGCCATATACGGTCGAAAACCCATGAGGAGTAAAACATGGCATTCACCAATTCCATTTTTTGGCATTCACCAACAGTCATCCTCCACAATACACTAGACCTATCGATTCACCCTTACACCCTTAGTGTCTCAAAATTTAAGGTTAGTAGTGTGCTGTTCATGGACATACACACGGTTGCCTAGATATGTGTACATATCTGTTTTCTGTACCTAGTATAGGTTTAACTGAAAGCTGAAAATAGTTTACTGAAGTTCACTATCCAGAAGTGAATCCTCCGTACAATGGCACTTACTCTAAATAACCGAACAATTTCCTAATCTAGAACTCCCGCATTTCCTCAAAAATAAAAACTGCAGAATATTGTAAAAAATTTTACCATTCGTCCGAAAGATGTATTTTAGGCTTTAACTTATAAACAATAAACCTTGAAAGGTAAACGAATGTAATTGTAAATTCAGTATATTTGTTATGTATTACAGCTGGTTTATATGCACTGAAATGTTTTATCAGTTACATGAACTGGTAGACTGAATGAACAATACAACTTTAAGGACAGTGAATACCGAGTTGACGCCACTGAGCTGAGTTACTTTAACCTAATAACGCGCTGAACTGTAAATTTGTGATAAAGGTTGGCATAAACTATCGACATTACTACTAGTAATCTCTTTTTACGGATTTCCCTTAGTAATAACTTGAACTTATAACCTAGTATACGTAAAGTGTGAATCCGATATTTATTTATTTGCTCAAAATATAATATGTGTGAAAACTGTTATTAATGAACCTTTTTATAATTAGTTTTATACAAAGGAAATTACATTTTATATTCCTTGATATCATGTCTAACTTTTATAACATAACGTCACTTATAACGTCTAATCTTATTTTATATGTTCTTCAGGTGATAGACTACTGTATTCAAATAAAATAAGAGAAGTTCTTTAACCCTTTACTGAAGATTACAATAGTAAAAGGGCTATTACGTAGATAAACATTGAATTAAAGTATTAGTTCTAAGTAATAAACTTATTAAAGTACAAATATCATAAATATAACAAATTATTAGAACTGAGATAAACTATCTTCAAAAACGGCCAAGAAATTTAATAATTTATATTTAACTAATATGGTTTTAAGGATTATTTTCACAGGAAGAAGTTTACAAAAAATTAATTTCTTCTAGTTAACTTGCGAGATAGTATTAAAAATCTACCGACAAGCTAATTTATTTAATTATAAATAATAAGAAAAGTGTCGTATTGTATTAACAATATGTGTATATAAGTAAAATAAAAATTATTCTATAAAGTATTATTGTGTTTTAGGAGTTAGTAATTTCAAATATTACTCACTTTTGGGCAAAAATTATTTTTTAGCTTCTGTTGCCCCAACTTATTATTGTTTTTAGTAAGACATACTAGACATTAGAACGTATGCCTTTGATTACGATATGTTAGTATTAAATTGTACCACACATTTACGACACTAGATATGGTTACTTACTCTGTACTTGACTTACTTTCAAATTAGAGCACACGATTTGAATTTAGAATCTAAAAACTATGTTTACATTTGTAGCTATCAAATAAACATTACAGGAGATAGGGAGAAAGAACGAAATAAAAACGAATGCCTCAGGAAATGGAGGCTTATCTGTCGAAGTCGTCTTATCTTATCTCAAAACCGCTTTCCTAAATTCTTTCTGATTGCTAGATATGAAACTGCTGATATAAACTTGTAGTAAATGCATAATAATGTTTGAAACATAATAATTTAGATTGTTGTTAACACACTGATTAAGCTACAAGAGAAAGTAAATATGTATTTTACCATAAATTACTAATTTCTTAAAACTGAAAGTTGATATTATTATTTTAACTAGGAAGAGTTTGGTATTTGCTGAGGCAAAAATGTAGGGTGTTAATTACGATATAAACATTTATATGAAATGACAATATTTATTCAATAGTTACACTGTAAACAACAAAATTAAGTGCACAGATTTGATGTGAAAAACTTAGTTTTTTATCAATAAATACGATTTAGGTATAATTAAAACGCAGAATTACAACGTTGTCGAAGCCTATATGTCGAACTGTGTTAAAAATATCTATAAAATAAACTGCCATGTACTGGACTTGAAATTGTGCATGAAGTTTCATTTACATACGAGGGACCCTGAATTCGATTATTGGGATTTCATTGAGAGTTAGCGAATATTTTTACATTTTTCTTAAGGATAACCATGATGGAAACATATTAAATAATAATAACAAATCAAATCAGATTTTTATTGCCGGAACATTCTATAATGCATGAAAAAAGTCAACTTTTTACTTGCTAGAATTTTGTCATACAACCCACAATAGATCTCATTCAGACATACAATTTACAAATTTTCATACATCCATTCATTCACCAATGATTCCCACTTCCAGCGACGGATTCAGTCAGTCTTTGTAATTGGTGGTCTCCCAATCATATGCTAAAAACACGTCTACATTATAAAATGCTTATGACACTAAAAGGCGTTTCAAACGAGTTTTTAACACCTTAGGCGTTGGAGCGTTTTTTATTGAATTTGGTAATTTGTTGACGAAATGAACACCTGCCTGTGAAGGCAAGCGTCCATAAACCATCGTTCTGTGTCTACTAGTTCGGTAGTCATCTCTGTCTCTAGTCTCATACGCATGTATGTCTCGGCCATTCGTCATGGTACATTTAGACATACAAAACTGAATTGTTTCCAAGATGTAGAGACTGGGCAGCTTCAACAGTTGTAAATTTTTGTGGCTTCCTTGCGCGACTCTCTAAATTTAAACAGAGCGATAATGCGGATTGCTTGTTTTTGCAGCTTAAACACTC
Organism: Homalodisca vitripennis; assembly: GCF_021130785.1. Classification (NCBI taxonomy): domain Eukaryota; kingdom Metazoa; phylum Arthropoda; class Insecta; order Hemiptera; family Cicadellidae; genus Homalodisca; species Homalodisca vitripennis. The sequence continues at coordinate 217,313,555 of NC_060207.1, read as the reverse complement.
TCATAAATTTATTGTCTGCACCAGCTCCCCACAACACCAACCCGTAAGTGAGATGGGGGTAAATCAAGCCATAACACGCAATCATCAGAACCTGAATAGGGCAGTATTTGGCTAGAGACCTCAAAACATAAATACCTGAGGCCAATTTTAAGCAAACATGATCGATGTGATTATTCCAAGTCAACCCTCGATCTATGTATATTCCCAGGAACATACATTTGCAAACAAACTCAATAGACCCTTAAGAGATTTAAATAGATGCCATATTAACATAGGAGCCTAACTAAACCAACACGCACAATTTAATTCTATTGACTTGTGGGTAAGCTTTAATTTTTCAAACACAGATATTAAACCAAATTTACTAAAATTAAATCTAAATGTAGAATTTGAATCTGGTTTGTAAACTAATTTCTCCAAGAACTAGTTCTATTGCGTGTTATTTTCGTGTCAACTTCTATTTTGTATTTTTTTCCGTCTGCCTGTACGAAGAGCTTCTAAAGAATGAAAAGAACTATATATTTGACTTCTTGCATGCAACCCTGAGATTACGTACCGGTTACGGCACAACTCCCAGTGGTTCTTGCAGAACTTTAAACTATAAGTTTGCGTTTTATGGACTGTTTTTCGTCATTATATTAAAAATGTACTATATACGAGTATCAAGAGATGAGACGACTACAGCACCTAACAATACTAAATAATGTTTAAACTCTTGAAATATAAAAATATCATTGTTTTGACATTTTAAAATTGAATTCGCCTTTTAACTGAGAGGGACAAAATAAAACACATAATTTATATCAAATATTGAAGGAGATTAAACCAACCAGTGATTCCACATAAGCGCATTTAGAATAAATTTTTACTAGTAAATGACCCTTATTCAAAAATAATAAAGGTATAATTAAATAATTGTTAGGGAAATTTAACACATTATAATTACATTTTCACTTTAAAAGTTTCATCACCAAGCTGTCAAGGATGTAATTTTCTTGTTTCAGGTGAACATTTTTATATTTTAACAGTTACATCCCACATTGTTCCTGCCCGCTCTTGCCATCATCCATCTCGTCATTGTTTAGAACTGTGGGAATCAACAACTGGCTAGGATCCGTAACTCATCTTACATTCTGAATTTTACTCATAAATATTATTGTATTTTTTGATTTAATAAAATGTAAAAAAACATCCACATATAGAACGTCTTATGTGAGTTGGCTTAATCATTAACTATTAAATTTAATATACTATGGTCGCGGTTCACTAAATGCTAGTTACGAAAAATGCAGAATCACGAGTATTCTGGGCTGGACGTTAGCAAAATCTATAACGTAAAGGGCTGGAACAATGTAATTAAGGTCTGCGTGACTATGTATATGTTTGTATTTCTGTCCGCATATCTCTATAATACTATATACTTTAACTTACTTTCAATAAAACTTCATATTTATATCAGCAAAAACGATTTCACTCAATGGCCAAACGTGTTCACACTGGTTTATGAGTAAATAATAGGTGCAATCGAATTATATGTTAACATGTAACGTAATAGAACATGTAGCATAATGAAATCAGCGTTTAGAAGCTTAGGTCGACTACATGACGATACATGCTATGGTAATCCATTACTTCACTGTATGGAAGTGATGGATGACAGATCGAGTAGTAAAGCACCGTGCCACAGCGTAATTAGCCGCCATCCGTCGTCTCTGCCTGAGCCTCGACTCCCTGGCTTAGTTTACATCCCAGTCACTATGGTAGATCTGAATCAACATGAAGTATAGTGTTCACAACCTTAGGTAGGCAGTATAAAAACGGTACGTACTATAACAATGCAGGACTCCAACTACATAAGCGATGGATGACAGATCGGCCAGTAAATTGGCCTGTCACAGTGTAATTAGCCGCCATCCATCGTATCTGTCTGGTGTGTGCTTGACCTTGTTTACAAAGTCCCAGTCGCTTATGTTGACCTGAATCAACATGACGTATAATAGTGTTCTGTACCTTAGGTCATTGTCCCATTTGTACGACTGATGCAAAGATGACACACCCTTTTTTGTTATGTTAACTGTCTTTAGTAAAAATATTTACAATACTGTACAATAATATGTAACTTACATTAGTATATGGTACAATTATAACCTACACTATCCTCCTGGTACATATAATGGTCATACTATTTCTGAGTGTTAACTGTCTTTAGTAACGATAGTTTCAATAATGGACAGGTAAGTGTGAGATCCTAAATAGAACTGTGAATTTTAGCACATAATACATTTCAAATGGACTGGCATTCCATACATCATGCCTCAACGAGCCATGCTTTCTTATACCACAGTCTGAATACATTTATATCGCACATCATGTTGTAAACAAATATTCAGATATCTTAAAGTTTTTTCCAGTCATACCTGAAGTAGATGGTTTTGAATTCTTCTAGTATTTTAGTTTTATATATAGTATATGTATAAATGTCATCCATATTCACACTATAGATTGAGATAAGTACATTATGTTTTCCCTAATCAGGACTGTTTATAAGACTTTTAATATAATTTATAATTTGCCCTATGCTTACATTTAAACATGTTTTGATTCGAACACTCGACTATTAATTTTGGAAAACTGTACATATATTTTGATGAAAATATTTTCAATGGACTATACAAGGGTGTTTTATGGGGAAAAAACTTTGTTTTATGTCAATTCAGCAAACCGTTCTCCTCCTATACATACTTCATGGGTGGTCTGCGACTACCGTATTTTTTATATGTGTTATGGATTTATTATATTGTGTATCCTTTTTAATGCATGTTCATGTGTGAGAAACCATATTTTACATAAATTTATGAATTAGTAGGTATATGTTTAGCATTTAATACACACTAATACTGAAAAATATAAAATAATATATTTTAATATTATAAGCACTTTACTTCCCAATTATTGCTTTCCGTAAATTAATTTCAATATAAAAAACGTGAAAAAATAGAGAAGATAAATATATCATGCACATATGAAATCTGTTGTTGCAGACTGTGTTTAAATTACTCCAGCTACACTTTTACCAGGAAAATATAAAGAGTTTAAAATGTTTTATTAAATTGGGTAGTGCAAACAACTGAAACTGATTGACTGAAACTTATTTGGAACACAAACATTAACTCTCTATGAGGAAACAAACAGCAGAATCAACAAGGGATGTTTGTCTAAATGGTATTGTAAAGTTTCAACTTTACTATAACCATTATTTGTTATTACTTCAACTGTTTACATGAACCAAGAAGAATGGAATAACACGGTTCCAGGTCTTGCGCATTTGTTATTGGACAAATGTTTACTGCTTTTACTGTACAGGAGAATCATATAAATATAATATTTTAATGTAGTTTATTTCATAGTTTACACATAAAATTTTTGATATACATCTCCTGACATTTGAATTACACAATAAAGGATTCATTACGGAAATTAACAAAAAATACGAAATCACGAATATAAAACTTGGAAGGAGTTATATCAACTACGTACTTACCTGCGTTCAAATGATAGAGGAGTAATATAATTCTCATGAATATATATCATGTTTAATATTCGTGTGCGATAATCCTATCAAATTCTGTGTCTCTTGTATTACTTTTTATTTTTTGTGTTTATACTTAGTTCGTTTATTTTAAACTATAACAATTCTAGATGGATAATCCACGCTTTTAATTCTTTTTGACACCGGCACCAGACCATGACATAAAAGTAAAAACTGATATATAGTTAGTTATAGTTCGTTATGACTAAACTTTAAACGGTTTTTCTAAGATATGTAGTTATTTTTATTAGTCTCATAGAAGATAAGTTATTAGCTTTGATGTTTGGTTTGAATAACACTGACTGGACTAAACCTCTTACTGGTGACATTTAATAATCGAAGCATTTTAAAACATTTTGAAAGTCTACAACATTAAAATTGTTGTATATATTATGTTCATTACTAAGTTTATTTCCTTTGTAAAAACATGAAATTTTCAGTTAAAATTAGTTCGACATTTGATTATAAACCAACCCTCTTATGATTATGTTTGGTCGTAACATCAACTTTTGAAAAATAATTAAAACTGGCAATTGTTATGTTATAAAATACCTGAAACAAAAAATTTCGTTCAAAGGTGAATGAACACCTTCTTGAAACGTGATGTTGAATAAGACTGGGTAAGAAAATAAACCAAGCTTAGTTTAAATACTTTCTCTATAGCACGTTTTTTCTGAATATTTTATGGTATTTTTACGGTAGTCATCGTGGCAAAACATGTTCCCGTAATGTTGCATACTACTGTTATTGGAAATCTTACAATATATAAGGAAACATAACAACTAACATTATTGTAAATAGCCTAAAAGTTCTATAACAGCTTTTTCGCCATAATGCATAATAGTTTATAAACAAACATAATTTTACCAAACTTTGTACAGCCGCCATTTTAGAAGCTCATGAGTTAAGAAAAAGTAAAAAAGCCTTTTTTGGTTAAGACTGACCAGTGAATTCTTTAAAACTATATAATATTAATGTCTTTTTACGAATTTAAGTCTGGATAATTTGTAATTTGTGCAGTGTTCAAAATTATTCCTTCAATATTGCATATTATTATAATTAAGTACGCTCGTTATCTTGAAACTTTAAAGTGGTTCAGACTGGCTAACGAACTCATCCAAGCTATGTGGAAATACTGCTTTGGTATAAAGTTTTATCTGGATGGAAAGATTACGACAGTGTCATAGCGCTAACAATCTTGCTTTATATTGAAAAAGCCAACAAATATATATATATATATATATATATATATATATATATATATCCATTTTTATCTGCACTGCTCAGGTTTGTAAACATTTCGTTAACTAGAAGTAGTTTTATTCTTCTAAGCTGTTAAGTAGTAAATTAATGATGAAAACAGATGTATTACGACTTATAGCTGTTCTCCTGCGGCATGATAATCTTTACAATGTGTTTTATTGTTATATTGTTATATATATATATATATATATATATATATATATATATATATATATATATATATATATACATATGTGTGTGTTGCATTCTGTTGTAAGTTTGAAGTTACTCTAATTTTCTATCAGCCGTTATATATCTGGCAATCAAAAAAGACTTCGTGAAAGTTGTTTACAGATTGGACGTAAAACGAAAGATAAGCTGCATTGCCTGGGGCATTCGTTCTTTTTCTCTATCTTCCTGTATCTTGCAATGTTTATTTGGTGATTGTAAATGTAAGTTGTTTTTCAGCTCCAAAATTATCATGTATGTAATTTATACGTAATTTAATCTCCCTTTTTCATTTCATTGATATATCTATGGTATACAAATATTAATATATTTTACGTGGTTCAAGATTTTCATTTGCCGATTCAATAATTTGTTTGTGAGTTTTAAAGTTTGAGAAATTTTGCTCCATTAATGTGATAAATGGAAAGCTAAATGTCCATCGAATGAAAAAAACTTATATTCATTGGTAATTAAATAATGTTGAAAAATTTTGAACACATAATAAGACATTGGACCTCTCTTTCTATTGCTACTTTGATCTTGAAAAAATGTTTCTTTTTTTTTGTGTGTTGTAATACTACTGTGGGTATCAAAAGAATATAAAGAAATACTAAAATTTGAAGATTATTCTTTATAAATATTTTTAGAACAGACATACAAATAGTAGGTCAGATCTCTAAACCGTGGGCTTCGCTATTTTTCAGTCAAAAATACTGTATTGGAAAAAACATAACTGATTAAGATGCATAATGGATTTCAAAATTTCAGTAAAATAAAGCAGAAAACAAATGTGGTGGACTTTGGGCAAGAAATACAACTGAGAGTTGCGGCCGAGATTGGAAGTGAGTTTTTGACTTATGAATCTTATTTTCTGACCCTTCCTGGGAGAATATCACCACTTCGAGAAATATACGAGACCCGTATCTCCGGATTTACTATAAGTTTTAAAGTATTATACTTTCTTGCAGTGTTTGTTCTACTAATGTTCTAAAAGAGAGTTTTTATTTCTAAAAGCTCTCTACTAATGCTGCTAAGAAAAAAATAAGATCCATAATTAATTCATAAATCCTTTAATACGATAAGTAAATACTATTATATATATTGAATAATATGAAATTAATATTGTTCAATGAAACCATAAACAAATAAAAAATTACAATTTATTAAATTATCATTGTATGAAGTAGTCAAAATTATATATTTTCTGTTCGAAAAACAACTGATAGACTGGTTTGATTATTCATAATTGTTCTGCTTGTAATTTACAATATGAATAGTAAGACTCTAATGAACGCTTTTGTATATTAGTTCGTTCTATTTGAATATTTTCAACATCTCACAATGATGTCCTGTAATATACGACGTATTTCATATCGATATATACTAAGTATTAGGAATAAATAGCCAATTCTAAATTTTAAACTGTAAATGCAGCTACGCTCGATGGCCATCAGAAGATAACCAGATCAAACAACGTTGAGCGTAAACTTTTGCTAGGATGGTTGATGACTGTTGAGCGTTCCTGTCCTTGCAAGCAGCCCGCCTGCCCAGTCATTGGAGGTGGTTCGGAAGTTATTTTTAAGCCGTTGGTTCCAGGTTGTGTTGGGGTTTCTTAGCCCTAAATTTGCCTGGTAAATAAGATATCTTTACTTTCAATTTTTCCTTTTACCTTGAGGATTTCGAGAAACTAAGCTTAACAATCTGTTACTTTCAATAGGAATAACAATTATTTGATAGCAATTGTTATCAAACCCGGAGATTTTCCATAAATACAAATTTTAATCGTGGTTAATGAAGGTAAGAGTACACATGTCGTGTAGTAAGGATTTGCTGATTTTCAATCAAAATTTTAGATTTTATTTTTGAGATATCCTGCGGACGGATTTGCAATATTGTATAACGTCGTCAACGGCGTTAAATGAAGGTTGTTTACTATATGACATTATATATACTTCGGTTTATGTATTGTTTTCACGTTTGTTGTATAAGGTACATATATTTTTTAAAACGGGTAAAGTAAACATTTACTTACAGTGGCCAAAAATAGTAGCAGTGTTTTGTATCTGGGCTCAGTTGTGGAAGAAAGTAATATATTGTATCGTTTACAAGAAGATAAATCATTTACACGTACTAGTTTTACTGTATTCTTAAGGACTATTTCTATTAGTACTGAGGTCTGACGCAAGGGCCACGCCACGTGTCTTTGGTTGTTAAGGTTTAATATTTTATTTCTCAGCAAACCTGAGGTTCTCACTCTACAGATATCATCTGAGTGATCACGTATTGTCTGCCTCAACTTATAGCAAAGGATGATTTACCTCTTGAATTATTAGTACAACGGAAGGTAGTCAACCTCAAAGATAGTAAGACACGTATTAATGCGACCGTTGTAATGTAATTGTATATTAAAGCAAGTTGCTCGAAATGATTCGCATTGTGTACATAATGTTATTTGTAGCAAGAAGTAATATTCATGAAAGTATTATACTAGTTTTGCAATGATTTTCTATTGCTCGAAATACATATTATTAATTTAATAATAATTAATTTGGTTTCAAAAGTAGCAGGACTTCTTTCATAAATATGAATAAGGACATTGTATTTTATGTACCTGTATTTTACTCGTTTTATATGGTAAAATCAATTAAATTTTAATTATCTTCAATGGCAAAACACATTTCAATAGAAATTTGGGTTAAAATTTGTTCTATATATTTATTTTTTTTTCCATACCTCCTTGCCCCGAATGCTGTTCTGACATTGTGTCCACGGCGTTTTAAATTATGAATGAAAAACAGTTTTTCTCTAAAATTTACTAAGGGTAAACTAAGTGGGAAAGGGCAAGAAAGGTTAAAACTGGCAGACAACTCAGCAGAGACACTTAGCCCTGTAATGGCTGCAGCTTATTATATAACGTCTCCCGCAGTATGGCTGCTGCGAGCTGAATAATTAACTCGGAGCCAGTAATTTACTAACCTGACTTTACAACAATGCTTTTTTCTTTGGCAAAAGCTTAGGCACATAAATACATTACTAAAGTATTTAATACATATTTAATACATATATAAATATATAATACATTACTAAATTTAATACTTTTACATATATAATACATATTTAATACATTACTAAATTTAATGCCTTATTTATATTGGGGAATAAATAAATATAATATGTGCGTGTGTGTGTGTGTGTGTGTGTGTGTGTGTGTGTGTGTGTGTGTGTGTGTGTGAACATTCTGTCACATGAAACACTATTTATGAAAACAATTGTTAAGAACTCCGAATTGTTTCTTTTGTATTTCAGATAGTTTGACTATTATTTATTGAAAGTTTTAGTTAAATAAATATTTAAAGTTTATTTTACTTAACAATAAGTTAAATGTGCATAAATCTGACCCTTCAACTTTCGTTGGAAACCATCGTCATTTGAAATAGATTTCCTGTATCGAGGGGACAGTAAAAAAGAAATTCTTATAACTATAAAACCTAATTGCTGACTAAAACCACGTTTACAGTATGTTTTTCATGCAAACTTCCTGTCTTTTAACGAATTATTCCGACTCTACATTTGAATTTTGTTGTTGATAGGTTGTATTCAAGTAAGAACCGTTTTAAAAATGGATCAAGGAAAACTTTAGGTACGACTGACTAAATAATGAACATTTATTCACTTCTCTACGTAGTACCAAGAACATTTAAACGTTTTCCCAAGTCGTGGAACCAGCCTTTTAATACTATCATCAAAGAAGTCTGTGTCTGACCGTTAACTAGTTAGTAATTGTTTCTTTCAAATTGCCATAATTTTCCAAGAGATCCCCACCATGAAATTCCGTCAGTTTTGGTAAAATTTGAAAGTCTGATTTTACTAAGTCAAGTCAGGCTGTTTTTGGATGATCTTTAATTTTCCAACGAAACATTTCCAGCTTTAACCGCTACGTGAGGCCGAGCATTGTCGTGAAGCAGAAACGACGCCGTTAGAGAGAGCAGACCTCACCGGCGGTTTTGAATAGCGCGCGTAAGCTTCAATAACAATATTATAAACTACCGATCTTGAAAGTTGCGGAAATTTATAATAAAACTTTTCAATATTGAAGCGCCTGTTTTGTAGAACTTTTAAATTATTTATTATGTCTTTATTCATGACAGTAAGCCGTCCAGGTCGTTCTTCATCGTGATCGTTTTTTCCTTTCCTTCTTTAAAATCCGCCACCATTCTCGTAATTTTCATTGCTCATTACACCTCACCATAAACTTCAACAAGCTGCCGGTGAATTTAGGAAAGACGAAATTTTTTGTATTTATAACCAGAATTACTGAGCTCATTTCACAATGGGTGGGATTATTGGATGACAAGTCTATAAACAAAGCCCCACACAACCAACACCGGCAGAGACCAAAACTTAATGGCGGTGTAGTAGAGTAATGGGCAAGAGTGGCTGACCTTGAACCGATGTCACCCTATATTTGAAACCAATTTTGCATTGTGCCCGGGCATCCTGTCACCTGACACAGTCAGGGAATATAAATATATATATTTATTTATTATTTATATTTATATTTATATTATTTATATTATATATATATATATATATATATATATCACATAAAACATAATTATTACAACAGTAACCACAACCCCTTTATTCCCCCAGAAACATTTGTTTATTATTACAATTTTTCCCCTTCAAAGGTTTATGTACATGTTGATGATTCCAACGTTGTCCTGTTATGACGTAGAATATTATCTTTAATTAAATTTTATACTCCTTCCAATTACATTCCAAGAAAATTTTTAAGCATTAAAAAAGATTTTTCTGTATACAAAAAAATATTAATTTCCTTCGTGCTACTGCAAAATCTGTAAATAAATACATTGTTCCCATATTTGAACAGTTTTTAAGTTTTTGCATTTTAATAATTGCAGATTTTATAACTTTATTATTATTTATATATTATCACTACCTCAAACCTGATTTTTCTATTCAAAACTAAATAGTGTATAAAATAGTTTCTCAACTGGAAATAGAGGTGGCATGTGGTGTGTGAGATATTTTTATAAATAACGAGGGTCACTTTGTTAGAATGTAATGTTGCGAACACCTTCCACCTCGGAAGTAATTTAAACTGTCTCTTTTAATGTATACCTTTCCGCACAGGGCAATAAATGTTACTTTTATTTAATGAAATATTTTTTACAAGTGACAGTGACAAACGATGTTTGTGAAACCGTTTAAATTGCGTTTTGGAAACAAAACATAATGTAATTAATATTTATTCAATATACAAACCCCTTATGATTACAAATATCTTTATGTTCCCTTAACAAAAAGTGCATACTTTTCGCGTATCAAATTAGACTGCATGTAAATATTATTAGTCATGGTTATAATCGGATGGATTGTGTAATTTTTGTCAGTTGATTGATAATTCCATGAGTGAACTATATATTTGGAATCTTGCCTATTTATATTTAAATTAGTTTTCACTGTAATATCAGTTTGAGACACCTCTAATAAGAATATTTCGAAGTAATATGGTTATCAACCATTCAAGGTTTATCTAGTATTTTTTATAGGTTTTGCTAATTTAAAAACATATTAACACACTTAGATATTTAAATGTATAACAATAATATTACATAAATCAATCAAACACACGTGATGTATTAAAACAAGAAGATGAACCAATAACAAATTTAATTTAACTTTCACGTACATTACAAAAATAACTTTCAGTATTTCTATAATACAATTCCAGTAATGATTTATTTTTATTTTACACACTATGATGTATAGACAAAATAATATAAAACCACATATGTCTAACTCTTATTAAAATTCTTTAATTTTTTTTTTTAAATTTGTGGTGTAATATTATAGCCTTGCTATCGGAAGATCTCACAAAATAAATATTTATCAGTATTTCTTGGAGTGATTCTCAATGCAGTGATCAATATTTATATGTGTTCAATCAGAGCACCCATTTTAACAGCTTGAAAATAAAATCTCTTTATCACTTCTCATTTATGATTCCTAGTATCTGACATGAACCAAGATCGAGCTCAAGGGTTAAGTCCTGTTGGTGGAACTGTGTCGCCAACGCCCCGCTTTCACAGTCTACTCACCACTGGACCCGCATTCACTACACTTCACTGATCTGCTGATTTTACAACCATCCCTCTCCTCTCTCTAATCTGCTAAATATATTTTAAATCCAAACTCCTTCCTTTAGTTCCACTCCCTAATTCAATACTGGTCCTTTTTAATAACCTGATTTGCTAAAAACAAGGAAAGTCTCTTTGATAGCATGACAAAAACTTTGTTAATTTTTTTTTATTGTTTAATTTGAACAGCTGTATATTTTCAAATGGCGTTCTGAGATACAGTGCGTAATTTGTAGATTATTCTAAGGTAAACAAAAACATATTTTACAAAATTATTTTGCGCCACTTCCACTTGTTCACTTCCCACACCTACGCGCCAATAACACATTATCATTCTTAATATGGTGATATAAAAGATATACTTGGCACTCAAGGGTACCCAGCAAATATTTATTAAATTTATCCAAATCGCCTATTGGCCTCATCCGTTCCAGTACCAAAATATTACTACTTATCATTTTGAATAGTTTCCGCTTAAAATAATTAATTGTTTTCCAAAATTGCTTTCGTCGTTCTCTCGGCTTCAACTAATATACCGTTATCGTATTATCGTAATAAAGTTTTGTTTTTAAATACTACTTAAAACTTCCTTACTTTTTCAACTAGTTTAATTTGTTCCATTAAATCGGGTTTTCTAACCAAATGTATGTATTAATAAAATATCGAACCTTCTAATTCTTATATGTGTGGGTGGTGCCCAGGTGTGTAATGTGGGCGTGTATGCCTACCCACAATGTAAGCTCTCTGTCCAACGCGGCTTACTGTAGTGGTCATTGTCTCTCCTAATTCAGCACCGCTCTTTAGAATTGATTTTGAAAAGCGTAAAACAAATATTTCGTCTAGTGCACTTTTTGAGACAGTTTTCTTTAATATGAGTCCACTTTTTCTAGTGCATCCTTAAGATGGTGTTCATTGATGCGTTCTAGTCTACCTCTTGAAAACTGTTTCTCTTTGCAAAATATCTGCTTTGTCTAGAACCCTTTTGACGGTTTTCTCTGAGTATTTTCCTCTTTAAGTACAATTTTTTATGACGCTTTCCTTGAAATGTTTCCTTGAATTTGTGTTAGCGAGAAGAGAATCTAACGCCTACTTACAGAACAAACTTTATAAAGAATACTTGGTAACCTTGAAATTTATTAAAGATAAAATACTTAATATTTGAATATTTATATATATATATATATATATATATATATATATATATATAAATAAATGAATAGCTATTACTATGTATATTATCGAGAGAGTTACTAAATCGAGCAGTCAACCGCAATAAATTAATAAGAATAAATCAAATCACAGTTAGTAAATACTATGCACAATCGGCCTTAATTACTAATTACCTACGTAAATCCTGATTGAACTTTTCCAAACATGATTGGCGCTATCGCATAACATGCCCACACAATGTGCATGAGTTTTTATAGGGTGTACAGAATTTTTAATAATTGTAAGAACTACGTTAAGCTTTTCCTTTCAAGTTTGAATTAATTTTAAACATTTATCCTATGAATATAGGGGGTATCGTTATGACATTCCAGTAGGGTGAATCTTGAATATACAGGGTGTAATTAGGTTTTGAAACGCCTAGATATATACCAAACGGATTTTTATATCGATGTAAAATCCTAACCATACCTATTAAAATAATATTTTGGGCCTTTTGAAGAAACGAATACTTCGCCCTACTTTTTCAAAGGGACTTATGACGGGATCACTTTAAATTTTCAAATTGCAACGCCTATCTTGAGACATGTCATTTAAAAGGTAAATTAAAAAAACACAGTGACATGAGCAAATCATCTTCACGACGATCACAGCAAAAGTAATGGGCCAACAACCTCATACAGCTAAGGGTGTAAATTAAGTCCTGATACACTGGGATGTCTTCCAAACGTATTGAGATATCGATATACAACCTTCACTATACTTATTCAATTATTTTATTTTTATTTTGAAGTTTCAATATATATATTACCACCCTTTTCAAAGGAGGGTAGAAGGAGGTAACTTTACATGTTCAAAATGAAATCCCTATGTCATGAAATATCATTTAAAGTCATATTCACATATTCAACAGAAACATAATGACATGAACAAAACATTTTTAAAACGATCCTAGCTAAGGATCGTGAAGGGAAAGTTAAGGGTAAATAATCCATTATCTTGTAATGCTATCTAAAATAAGACACCTCTTATCAAAACTATGCACACCAGTACATTAACATTAAGTACTACGGGATAAGCTGGGTTCCTCAATGTCTTACTTACTAAAAGATATCAGACGTGGTTTGTGTTGATATTAGCAAAGCATTGGCATCGTGCCTACAAAGTATTTCTTTGCGTTATTTGCCAATTACCTTTGCTAGAAACAGCATAGATGTGTTTTCTTTGTGTCAATGGGTTAAATATACATTTAATATGACATGTCATAAGGTAGGGGTTGCAGTTTGAACATTTTTAGCTACCCCCTCCCGTTCTACCCTTTAAAACGAGGTTTAAATTTTGTACTTAAAAAAAACACCTGAAAAATAATTTAATAAGTATGGTGATGGCTGTATATTAATATCTCAACCCGTTTGGAAAGTATCTAAGCTTATCAAGACTTAATCTACACCTTTATATATACAACCTATATATATATATATATATATATATATATATATATATATATATATATATATATATATATATTTTACAACCAAGCATATTCCTGACGAAACATATTTTTGCCAACGTAGTTGACTATTTGTTACTAAATTTGACATGCCCATTTTTAATGTGTAATATTTCCAGCTGTCTAGGACGTAGAAGCATGTAACTGTACGGAATAAATCTACGGCGATAGTCTGTCCTTTGACTTGTCTGAAAACCACATTACAACTTTTGTAAAATTATGTCACTCTTTCTGCCCATGTTTGCTAGGTAATATTCAGCAGTGGCCAACATAGTTGACTATTTGTTACTAACTCTGACATGCCCATTTTTAATGTGTACAAGTTTCAGCCGTCTGGGACGTAGAAGGATACAACTTTATGCAATAAATTTTCTTACAGTCTGAGTCTAGACTTGGATAGATCACAAAACCACATTACAACTATGTGAAATGCCACTCAATACAAACAAAATTTGTTTTGTTATTTTCCTATATATAGCCCAGTGGCTTAAAAGTTAAGGCTTTACCACACAGTTTCACGTAAATTACAATAACTCTTTAGGACAGATTTTCTTATTTTGTTTACTTGTCAGGATAACTATTACTTAAACCACTTTACAACAACAAACTATGTAAAAATTCTTACTTTTATTATATTAACTTACGCAAAACTATTACTGCGAATTTAATACAACTATTCAATATAATCTAGATTTCCATTTTGAAAAGTATGCGTAGTAGTCTTTTAACCCTATTGATATATTTAGCTATTTAGGTCTCGCTGAGATTGCAAATTTTAGTAAAGAAATTTTAAAATGAAACTAGAGGGACACAGCAATAATACCAATCTGTAATAACAATAATAATAATAATAATATATAGTTGAGTGAATGGGTGGAACTGCATTGTATTTAGCCGAAGACTAAACAATCAGCGATATATTTCACCAATCGCAGATGAATATAGCCTCTATACTACAGGCTGCCAGTTTTTCAATAATCTGATTCTATCTTCTTTGTTGGAAAATTCACACTAGTCCCAAATCCTCACTGTTTTAAGACTCGCTATATTGAATGCAGGCTTAAAAGACATTACTAATGATTGTTAAGAATAATCGACCAAGCCATATCTATTTCCATCAGGACTTAATCGGCTACCATTTAAATAACTCTCGATTGTGGTCTGGGAAACCATCCAGATTGGTTAGATCATAATCCCCGATCTGTCAGCTCTGCTACTGTTCCTATAGATGTCATCTGACTGGATTAACGACTTAACGTTTACAAGAGTAAATAATATTTATTGGTAATATTCACAATCCAAGCAGCCACCACCAAATCTATGTAGAAGGGGTTCAGCTTAAATCGCATCACAAATGTAGGCAAAATCACAAAGTGATAAATTTGGCTTACAGGACCTATATAATGTTACTGAGAGATTTCCAAGTTGAAAGCCCAATCGTATTTCCGTGGAGTACATGCTACTCCGCCAGAAGGGAAGGCTCTATGTGATTAGAATACATCAAAGCATAGATAACGTAGATTGTGATTAAAGGGAACATTCCACATTCGAACAGCCATTCCCACCTTCGTATATTACAATCTGGCCAATATGGATAACCCATACTGGCCCCATCTGGCCAAACAGGATAACCCAACATAATTGGAATAAATAACAGCATAGATGACGTAGTTAATACCTATTTTGAGGAGTGACATTATGATAGCCTATCATATCTTCATCAAACACGAGAACATACTTTTCGATTCGGTGGAAAACCTCCATATGATAAGAATTATAAATTATAGATTTTGTTTCTAGGGCTAATGGGTGAATAGACAGTTACACATTTAAATATTCAGTCATATCTTGATGAAAAATAAATGAGTATTGCTCCATCAGGGAGGAAAACCCAGCTCGATTAAAATAAATCAAAGGATATATGACGTATGTAGAGCTCATTGGGAGAATTCCTCATTGCACCACCCAATCATATCCCGCTAAATTTATAAAGTTCCAC
Source organism: Homalodisca vitripennis (assembly GCF_021130785.1). NCBI lineage: Eukaryota > Metazoa > Arthropoda > Insecta > Hemiptera > Cicadellidae > Homalodisca > Homalodisca vitripennis. Next base: position 217,297,656 of record NC_060207.1, on the reverse strand, counting down.
CACGGATGAAAACTTCACATAATTTAAATAAATCAAAGCGTGGATGACTTAGTTAGTTCTATTAAAAGAAACCTACAACGACCAAGCCTATTGAAACTCGTTGGAACTTGGGAAAAAATAGAAACTCTGCTGTTGTAATATCGATTCCAAACCCACCTAATCGGATTGGTGGTTATTAGCTTAAATTACGTAAGTAATGTCTATGGGACATATATCTAAGCATTTGATCACAACCTATTGCCTTTCAGCAGATAAATTATAATTCACACAGCCAATAACAAATGATTCAATATATTGTAGCATAAACAGTTTGGTATGATAACTTCAGGCTTAAATGCCGTGAGTTATATTTATTGTGACAAGTACACATTAGATAATCCAATCACATCTCATTTCACAAAGCGCAAAATCGCTACTAATGCAATATCAGTAATAAACTCTCCTGTTCAGTGTGATGAATTCATGTTTACACGAAGGGAATATAGCTTATTGGAACAAATTGAATAATTTTACTTGGCCTTAAATCTGTACAGTTATATAGGGAGGTTAAAATGATTGGCTTTAAATTTTAGATATGTCTAGTGAAATAGCAGCCAAAACCTACTTTATGGGGATTAAAATAATTACCAGTTTTAAGCAAAATTGACCTGTAGCGGGAGTGAGGGGGGGGGGGCAAAAATCTTAAACTAAGATAAATAATTTTTACTATTTACTACATTTGATACTCCGGATAAGGAAAAAAAACCAAGACAATATTACCGGTCGACAGCGTATCTATGTTTCTCTGAGCCAATGAAATACAAGGGAAGAGATTAGGTCATAATTTCTATTAGATGTCTCTGTGTGCATCAAAAGTACGCAGTTAATAATGTTAGAGTTTAAATTATATTAAGAAAAGTATTATAATGATATGTCTGATTGAGAGTTCACTACTTAAGGGTTGGTTTTGAATTAAAATAGATTTCAAGCTAGGGTTGTTGTGAGAGGATTTAATTAGTAGGTTTAATCGGCAATACAAGACATTCTTATGAACCAGTGCATTTTTATTGATAGGAAAATCCACTTATATTGAGGTTTCTTTAAATAACAGAGATTAGTAATAAACATTAAGTACATGAACATTTTAATAATAAGAAAGAATAAAATGTTATATTAGATTGTGTATTAAGCGTTGAACTTTCTTCATTTTAATACAAAATACAGTTATTTCGTTTCACTTTATTTTCATTTACGAACTGAGCGTGGGAAAAAGCTTTCTTTTTAAAATAAGTTATTTACTTTTCAAAATTAAGAATATTTCCATAAAATATAGGAAATTAATAAATCCATTTTTCAATAGCAAACTATTAGTTAGATGTCAATGAAATAATGTCTTTATGTACATGTACCGTGTAAAACGAAATGTATCATATTAAGGCGATTAGGAAAATTAATGAATGAAGTTATCTGACGTTACGTTCCTAAAACTAAATAACACATTTTTAACTTACTTTTAACTTTTAACTTAATTTTCGCTTGACACTAACACATAATATTATTTCGCTCGCACGTAACTTTATCCCGCACTCTAACTCTACTACTCCCGATTTCTCTCCTTCGCCGTTGAATCTTTTAGAAGACTGCTGCTCATCCTCGTGTTGTCCAAGATCTTTATTGTAGCCACCGCCTGTTTTATATCAGCATGGCTGCCTGTCCTTGAACTCTTTAAACATGTTATTTCCGGCGTCACTATATGTCAATAGTTTCTGTATAACTTTTAAAAACGACGTCTTAGCGTTTCCTGTTTGTGTAGCAGCGGTGTCTGAGCGAGCGTAGGTATCCACTTACATCCGGTGGATGTTTGCTTCGATTTGTAATGAGAGACTTCCTTTCCAGCGACGATCTGTTCTTGAGTCATGCATTTGTATATGCTAATAATTACATGTCCTTCACTGCTCAATATAGCATAAATATAGCAATTAAATTAAGGTTTTATTAAACGGTGATCAATTATTGTTATTTAGAAAAATTATAAATAGGCGTCTAAAAGCCCCGACAATTTTGAATGCAGAAAAGAACCTAATTCAGCTTCCTTTATTATAAAACATTAATGGCAGGTTTGTCAAGTCAAGCAGAATTATTATGAAGTCAGAGTTATTGTTAATAGCATATACCTTTCTTTTTAAAGATTTTTATTGATGACGGAAGTTTTGGAAGCATGACAGGATTTCAGACATTTGCTATATTTATATGTTAAAAAAGGTATAACAGAACTTTTCGAGGGTTTGACTCTATCCTCTTCTTCAGGTGGGGGTGGTAATAAAAATACACAAAAAATAGAAAGAAAAAAAGAAGGAAGAAAAGGGTTCAAACATACCCAAAAGCTACTTGGAGACCAGTGCAGGCATTGTCACAACTATTGATGCAAGGCACAACTCACAAGTATTAAAATCACAATCACAAATCACACCAGCACTAGCTATAGTAAGTAGGATACTAACAAGAGTGTAGGCTCTTTCATCTGCACCACGCAGTGTCATCTGTAACAATGGGACAGGAAGGTAATGGTCAGGAGGGGGAAAGAGGAAGGGCAAGCCGTTTCTGGCCCTATATTTTGGTCCCAGGCCGTAGTGCTGTGATGTTTGTAAGAATTTTGATGTTTGAAGTTTGTCTATATACTCATATAGTCAGAACAATGAGATATGAGAATATGACTCATATCTCTATCGCTGCCTTCCCTCATTGCTGGCATACCTTACGAGCAATAAAGGCTCATAACGTATGCATTCATCCCGGCTCACTCTACATTTGCTTCACTGCAACTATGCAATTCATAAAATACAACTATTTCAGCTGTTACTTTACATATACATATTTCCAATATACCACAGAAGACTAACACTGTATTCTCTTCACCAACCACAACTATTATAATTTCTGAAGTTAGAAATAAAAATATTTTATTACCTTTATTTTATATAATGAAATGTGAATTTTAATATTTCTAAATAGTATTATAATTATTAATATATTAATAACACGGATAGCCGTACTTTTATGAATGAAACTCTGTAAGTTACGATTAAAATTGGCAGGTATCAAAGTAAATAAATTTTCTTATGTAATACCTATACATATCCTAGTAAATTATAGTTTGGGGGATTTATTCACACCATATATATATATATATATGTATATATATTCCAAAATTCGTGTTATTAAATACTTAATTCTTTTACTTAAGGCGAAATTTGTTGAACTAATATTATATATTACATATCTTTATTAATTTAGATAGAGTTAACGACGTAACTATATGTAAATTAATAAAGATATGTAATACATAATATTAGTTCAACAAACACCTTAAGTAAAAAAAATAGTATTTAATAAAAAAAATTTCGGAATTTGGATATATTAAAAAATCATTTCGAAGGACGTTTTGTACGTAGCTGAACATGGTGTAACCTAATTCCTTTTTTTCTTATATCCCAGTCGTAAAAATACATATTTTGTAAATATATAACGTTAAATTCTTTCCCGTTTTAGTATATTAGGTTAAAAGTTGAAGAGATTTTCAGACTATATTCTTAGATTAAAAGAAATTAAGAGTGCATATACAGGAAAACTAAATTACAATAACAAACAAGGTAGTGTTGCAACGATAGCACATATTTTAATCCTTCCATCACTTAAATAATAAGTATTCACCGATAATTTTATTATAGTTTCTGTTAGTTTTCATCTCAATAAACAATAAATTTAATTGAAGCTAATACACATCATTGAAAAATATCCATATGGCAGTGAATCACAACTCCTAATGGAAATTGTAATTCCTACTCAGTGTAAAGCTAAGAACGAAATAATACTTCCTATCCAGGCCTCTGCCCATATAATTGTTGCCATAAACAGGCAATTTATATTAAATACATTCATTGTGACATTTAAATTTTTAAATTAAATATTCATTCTTTTAGCGGTAGTTTTTTTGAATTTGTGAAAAAAGTTCATTTCTGTCTGTTTGTGAGTCCACATGGTATCTGGAGAATGAACCATTAATTAATTACATTATTTATATATTTAATACTAACAATAAGCTAAATTTATATTTAGGCAACATCGAGTTATATAAAATTTCACTTCAAGATTCCAGGCTCAGCGATATCGAACATTTTTTACTCTAGCCTGATTGGTTGATATTTGGCTGATATTTCATGCTAATCTAATAATGTTAAAAATACAAAATCATATGATAATTACATTTTTAAAGAGATCGATTAAACATGAAATCTGGCTGAAAGTCATACAAGCTTATTCCTCAGTAGGCCGGGTCAGATTTCTGTACTGTGTGTTAGTTACGCGTAAAAATTTCCTCTCCGTGTATTTATCTGCATTTTCACAGAATATCAATACACAGAGAAAAAAATTTGGTATATATAAACATTAAATTTCAAAAGTCCATCAGTGAAGCCTGTTGTGGTGAAATAGTCACGTGATTTATGTTGCACGCAACATGAATTATTTTATTCCTTTGTATGTGAATAGTAATAACTAACATTTAAATAGTTCCCGTTGAAAACAGTTGCGTGTCATATCAGAGTTCTCTGTATTTTACAAACAGTCGCTTCATTTTATTTATGGCATACATTCCGCTACAAACCCCTTACTGAGTTTACCTTAACTATTTACTTCTACTTTTGTACACGGTTTTATATATTTGATATCTCATATACTTCATACACTCAGGCCTTTAAAATATAAATAGCATTACTAAGAATTTCCTCTAGTAAGAAACTTTTACTGTGTATCAGACCGCCTAAATCTTGTACGCTATATTTCAACCTATCTACTTCAGTATTTCTAAATCTATTGCTATAGGTTAAGAGAACGCTACAGCAAGTGCCGTATATCAGACTTGGCTGAAATTTCGTGCTAAACTTCATTACTGTAACTCATCTCAACGTAGATATATACTACATACAGATAGGAATTCCAACAATCATACAGAATAAAAACAGTTTTACATTCTAAGGCTACAAGAAGGGAAATTGTGACAGCCTATTGTGTGGTAGGCGCTCAGACAAACTCTGTCCAGTATAATAAAAATAATCTTGGTTTATTTTAAAATGAAGTTACATGTGCAATTTGAAACGTACAGCTAATTTCGTTTTCACGATATCGTGGACAAGGAGACAGAAACCTAATTTTGCAGCCACTAGAGTAACACGCTATTCCTTTCTTAAATACCACCTAATTATAGTGCTAAAATATGGGTAATGAACTCTTGTATTTCAAACATTTTCACACTTGCTTATTTATTACTTTATAAATAAAAACAGTGTACGAATTTTATCTCCCTTCGTCCTAACTAACCGGTCAAACTTACAGGCAAGAAGTGAAGGATAAATTGGTAGACTATTAAAAAAGAAGTGTTATTGCCTTAAAATATTACATGAACCGTACCATAATTAAGCACGTTACAGCTTCACCCATTCATCTTACATTTATGCATATGCAAACCTCTACAGTATTATCGCTATTTTCGTTTTATTATCTGGTCTTTAAAGATGCTTCTCTAAACCAAGGCAGTAATATTACAAGGATTGAATTACGTAACACTTGTATCGACGTGGTCTGAACTGGCTAATTTACACGATAATCATGACACTGGCCATATAAACTTGAGAACCAATATGTAAATCCTGCAGTAATCTACTCCCTTTTATTTGAACCTATAGAAATATCTTGCTATATGATCACAAACTAGTTATTTGATTTTTCAATTTTGCAATATCATCATTGTATAAAAACTCTAAAACTGAGCTAAAATATGATTGAATTGGTAATAACATGATCTTTAAATACATTACTGTTGTTCAGTACATTACTGTGATATTTGTAACTGCTCGTTTACTCTATAAATCAAAAATAAGGATTAACTGCAGTCCATGTATTAAAAAATACAATGATATTTGAAAATGTCGGGTTTTTCAAAGGGATAAATATTATTTGATATATTAATTTCTGAAAAAAAAGAAAAACACAACGTGCCAATAGTGCAAACAGATTATATTTTTCATGTGTGTTTTCATGTAATATGGTCATCTTAATAATGTTTTAGATTAATTACTTATATATAAATTATTTTGTACTTATGGATAGAAGAATTAGCACAAGAGACAAAATTAGATAACGTATTAAACAAGATACATTATTCGGAAATAATAAATGGTTTTCGGAGTTTAATCTTTCGGATTCAGTACAATTTATTTTATAGGCAGAAATAGAGCCAATTAACATTCGGTTGGACAGATATTATACAAGTATTGCAATTATTTGCTTTTCGTAGTTTGTTTATTTTCCTAGGACAAGAGGGTTTGAAATATCACTTAGTTCTTAAAAGACCTTTGGGTTGGTTCCGGAGCGACAGGATATTCCGGATGGATAAGATTTGGTGGTAGAGGCCACTTTCTAACGAGATCTACCAGGAAAAATCTTTGTCGGTTATTTGTACTGTCAAAGAAGGGGAAGTTGCTCTGTACCAACAGTCAAAGCGGACAGGACCCAACTTTATGTTATAGCTAGCAATTACTTTTTTAAACAATTAGAAGCCTCACTAACTCTAATAGTCATCGCCCGCAGTAGACTAGACTTGTAGACCTAACCTTGATATTCCGAAATTTGCTCTTAGTAATGTAAAACACATTGAAATTAATAGTGTTGGCACATTTTAAGAGACACATCTGTTTTTCTGTACCCATTGTTGGTTCAACCTTAAGTTAATAAGCCAGCTAGAAGTGAACCCTCCTGGGCGCATCAATTTGTTATTGAAGATATTGTTTTTGTTTTTGGGGAGTATAAATGCACATGAATAAAAATAGATGATGGTGATCTTTTTATTCTGAGCTTGCTGATGCATGTTGAGGTTATGAGAAAGTCAATATCGATGTTGTTCCTTCCAGTTGACTGCATTATTATAATTAGAGTTTGTGAGGATGTCAGCTATTATTCTTTTAAGGAATATATATATATATATACAGGGTGATTCATGAAGTACTCCCCCCACTTCTACAGCACATTGTACTAGTAAAAATAATGAAAAAATGTTATATAAACATAGGTCCGAAAACGCTTCGTTAGCGAGTTACAGCTAGCGAAAGATTTCGCCTGAATTCCTGGGTAAAGAGTAAAATAAAGCCATACTGAACTTTTGGAAAGGTTAATTAAGTAAGAAAATATCGTGGATTATTATGTATTTTTACCTGATAAAGCTAATAAAATAGGTTTCAGAACTTTAACCTGTAGTAGTTTTTGAGGGATTCAGGGTTAAAATGCAAAAAAATTGGGGCACGAAACAATGTTTTTTTAAGTTTGAATGTACAATAACTTTGTTTAAATTGGTAATAAATACATAAAAATCAACAAACATTAATTGTAGAGAATTTAATTCTGAGAAAATTGATATAATCAAAGTCTAAAATAAAAAAGAAATAAGTACCAAAAAATCGATTTTATTCATTATATACATTACTAGCTGTAAAGAAATACCGTACGGTATTTAGTTAAAATAAAACAAAAACAAAATGTTTGTTCCTTAATGATGAGAATCAATTGAGAAAACAAGATTAACTGTTAAATATAAATTTGTTTGTAAATAAAAATATCATGTTTTATTACGTTGTATTTTTTTTTAAAATAAAACTTTACATCAAATGTTCGAAAATAAATGAAGCAAACATTTTCCCATTATTGTTTACTAATCATCGAAATGCAGTTTTTTGTTTTATTAACTTCTAAGTTTGTAACGCACGAATAACAGCTGATCAACAATGGTATTCTGTACTGTTACGTTAGAACTGTGTATTAGTGGTGTTTTGCAAGCTACAGCAGGAGATCGGGTTCTGTGAATCGTGTTATTAAATGCAATTTTTCTGTGAGTTATAATTCGATTGTTTATTCAGCGAAAAAATGCCTTACTTATTTACATCAGAGGAATACGCTGATATGGTTTTTATTTTGGGTTAACTGTAATGGTAATGCTAGAGCTGCTGTAGAAGAATATGAACTACGTTACCCTAATAGGAGGATTCCCAGATAACCAAAACAACTTCAGAAACTTTTTCGTTACTCTTCGGGAAACAGGATCACTACCAAGTACTAGAACCAATTATGAACGAGCTGTCCAACTTGATGATGATATTGTTATTAATGCTGTTCATCGCAGTCCAGATGTAAGTACACGACGTATTTCTAGGCGGATTAGGAGTTTCACAGTCAACGGTGTGGAGGTCACTTAATCGAAACAAATTTTATCCGTTTCATAAACAAAAGGTTCAACATCTACAGCTAGGGGATGGTCCGCTTCGCTTGGAGTTTTGCAACTTTTTGAATATTAATAATCAACTCTACAAGCGTATTTTGTTTACGGATGAGGCACAATTCACTCGGGATGGTGTCAATAACTTTGCACAATAAACACTCATGGGGCAGAAGAAAATCCACATGAGGTAGTGGAACAGAACTTTCAACACCGATTTAGCGTCAATGTCTGGTGTGGCCTTTTGCACAATCGGCTGATTGGACCTTTCATATTACCTGGACGCCTAAATGCTGAGTTCTATTTGCATTTCCTTCAAGAAGAGTTTGCCGCAGCTGTTATTGAGAATGTTCCTTTACATCTCAGACAAAATTTGTACTTCCAGCATGACGGAGCAACCTCCCCACGTTTCACATGCCGTTTTCTGCTTACTTAAATCATCAATTTCCTGGACACTGGATTGGTCGTGGAGGGCCTCACCCTTGGCCACCAAGATCACCAGATCTATCTCCATTGGATTATTGCATCTGGGGGATGGATGAAAGACATTGTATACAAGACAAAAGTGAATTCTCGTGATGAGAATTAATTGCCCGTATTATGGATTCGGCTGTGCAGATACAGGGAAGTCCTGAAAAACTTAAGAAACGCAACAAAAGCAATACACAAACGTGCTGCAAAATGTATTGATAATGATGGCCTCATTTTCGAACATCTATTATAAAAAGGTGCGTACGGTTGGCCCAACCTGATTAATTTTGCTTAAAACTAGTAATGTATTATACTGAATAAAATCGATATTTTTTGGTACTTATTTCTTTTTTTTTAGTCTTTGATTATATCAATTTTCTCAGAATTAAATTCTCTACAATTAATGTTTGTTGATTTTATGTATTTATTACCAATTTAACAAAGTTATTGTACATCAAACTTAAAAAAACATTGTTTCGTGCCCCAATTTTTTGCATTTAACCCTGAATCCCTCAAAAATACTACAGGTAAAGTTCTGAAACCTATTTTATTAGCTTTATCAGGTAAAAAATACATAATAATCCACGATATTTCTTACTTAATTAACCTTTCCAAAAGTTCAGTATGGCTTTATTTTACTCTTTACCCAGGAATTCAGGCGAAATCTTTCGCTAGCTGTAACTCGCTAACGAAGCGTTTTCGGACCTATGTTTATATAACATTTTTTCATTATTTTTTACTAGTAACAATGTGCTGTAGAAGTGGGGGGAGAACTTCATGAATCACCCTGTATATATATATATATATATATATCTGCTTTTAATTGAATTAAGATCTGCATTTACTTCTAGACCACGGTAATAAATGTTGTCTTTAAATATAAGGAATGATCCAATAAATATTTTAATACCAAGTTGAGCAATGGGTTATTTCTTTACATTCCGATGTGCCCACATACTAATCTACAATTTGTTTCAAATTGCTATAAATTACAAACTTCATACATCCTATCCATATTTATAAAATTTATGATAATACTTATGGTTTACTAAGACCCAGCTGATGACTTTGTTCATAATATGGTTCTAACTTATTATACATGTTAAATAATTAGAATAAAATGAATTAATATATTTCAAAACATACAACGTACCTATGTATGGAAAGGGTTGCTCCAATACGAATGTTGAATTTAGCTACAACTCACCTACCGTCAAGTGCAGGGGTAAACTGTCACTGTCGTAGTCTTGACTACAGGAATTAGGAACCCACACTTGAAGAGTTATATAATAGTCGTTGAAGAAAAATGTTAAATTATTTCTTTGCATAGCTTAGACAAACATCTAGACTCCAAAAATGTACATATTCTTTCCATGCAGCCCTCCGGTGTGATTTAGATAAAAATGTGTTCTCATTGTTTCATCAAGTACACAATTGCACACATTACGATGTTTCTGACATGATTCCGAAGTGTGTTTATTTAATTTTTTCCAGCTCTGGTTGTTTTGCAATGACGGAATATTACGAAATGAATCGCTGCTTATAAAGAAGTGTTATATATTTCTTCAAATTTAAATAAATATATGCTCAGTGTGGAGTTTCATGTACAAACATGTTGTAGTTGTAAACCTTTTAGATCATACGGATTTCCAATAGTTCAGGAGAATACTTATGTGCTGAAGGTAAACCAAAAGTGCTTTATCCCATAAGTCCATATAAGTCGTGTTTATCCCAAACAAGTACCGAAGAAACTTTATTGTTCGTTGTAAACTGAGACTTGTACTTGTTTTGGCTTTGCCACAAACGCTTCAGGCGCAATTTAAACAGTTACTTTACTTTAAAATATTACATATATTACAACTATTACATTAACTTAAGACATGTTATTTTATATCTATTATACGAATACTTTATAACAACTATAATTTTTGTCTTGGAATTCAATATTAATTTATTTCTTAGATGTAAGTAGTTTGTTTAAAACGTAATAAATAAACATGGAAAAAATCTGTTTATAATATATATTGTAAATTTATACTTTTTTATTTTAAACACAAAATAAATTTTCTCAATTATTATAATAAAAGTGTTTCAATAAAAATGTGCATTTGAAAATTTGAAAAAAATTAATCATTGGATTTATACCAAGTCATTGAACAACTAACATTGAAGTTTCGGGGCTAGCACAGTCACCATACAAGTATCTATTACGTAGATGTCAAAATTTAATGTATAATAAATCTTATTTAACTCTATTGGTCAACAGTTCTTAGTATGAATTTCTGGAAGCATGAAATTGCGTTGCAAAAAACGTTGTATTTCTTTGAATTGTATTCACTCTCCATTCGATTTTGAACTCCTGAGTGATTGATCCCTGAAATTAATAATAGAGCACAACGGCCTCTATGTAAACTTATTAAAATAATGTGGATGGAATTAACATTTCATTTGTTTCCTTATTTGGTGACAACTCTTTAATACCTGAAATAAATGAAAGTATTATTATAATTATCAATGTTTTATAGACCCAGATAATTAAGTATGACCTAATAAGTAAAGCATAGTAAATAATATTATATTTATATTTAATTATTTTGATATTTGACCTAACTTAAAATGAAAGAAAGATTGAAAATTCTAAATATTCAGTTCAAGATGACATGAAATTGCTTACGTAAAACTTAAATAATAACGAATGTGTAATATTACATTCTTATTATATAATCAATAAAGTAAAATTATATATTATAAAACACATAATTTCAATTTATATAGAGTCACACCTTGTGCTTTGCATTATTTTACTGTTATGCAAAACTTTCCTAGAATAATTATACATCCCTAATTATTTAACTAAACTTAAAAAAGTTATGTATATTACTGCAATTTTGAGAAATTTAACAAAATGGTTTGTGTGTATTTGTTCTACAATTTATTGCAATGGTGAGGAGATAGTTGAGATCTTCCAGCTGATTTATCGTATTATATGGACGCCGTCACTAGTCTGAGTGACTTTAAAACTATGTGAATTATTTTATAATGAATCCCGACATCTTACTGACATTATTTTTGCTGATTTGTGGAGTAGTAGAAAAGTTGGAACAATCACTCCCTCTAGGAGTAAATTTAATACAAACACACACGTCTAGTATCGGCTGTCAATGCCTGTCACGCACTCCAGGCTCCGTGTGATTGCGTGACATGAAAACACGCAATGCGGCACAGACGATATGAGAGGTGATAATTGAGCACAGGTAAATTGTAATTACATTGCAAGTGATTTTCTATAATTTGAACTTGTGTTTTCAAGGCTATTCTCAACAACCTTTCTTCGTGTACAGTACTGGTAAGAAATAAGTCTAAAATTGCTAGTCTTGTTGGTTGAACTTATGAATTCATAAAGAGCGTGGACTGATCAGAGAAACAGGGTCTAAGTTTAAGGGGAGCATGTACCTTTTTTGGCACCAAAATATCGATTTTTTTGAAACATATCATAAAAATATTATGTTTTATGCCCTTTTCAAAAATATAAAACACTCTATATCTGAGAGGTTTAGAAATATGTGTAAAATGTGTTTTAAGAAATGTATGCACGCTTTTTTCAGCTGACAACATGGCGCGCTATGGATTGTTAGTGTCAGAATGTATTATATACATATTACTTGCTCCAATTGTATGATTATTAAGTTTTTCCCCTTTAGGTTGGTAGCACTGCTTGCTTTAGAATGCATTTGAAGGATGTAAGTCATCTGTAACTTACCTAACTTTCACTATTGATATTATTGTTATTGTTTATGTTTACTAACAGTGTTTGTCAGTGTAATTCTATTTTGTGTGGTGCCAGTGATCAAAACTTTGGACTCTTAGTGTGTATTTGTTATATAAATAAGTGATATTATTGTGTATTAGCCATGCCTAGAGTGAAAAGGTTCAATAAAACAGTCTTACAGAGGTAACCAATTTCGTAAAAATTCAAGTGAACTAGGACTAAGTGCTTCTCCAGGTACAAGTGAATCTAATAGGCCTAGGCCTAAAACAATCATCTAGTTCTAAAAAGATTAATGATCAAAGTTGCCTAAATTTAGTGATTATGACATAAACAATGTAAATATTATAATAGATTTACAACAGATTTCTGGCCTAATAAAATCTTTCACTGCATGTAAATATTGTAGTAGTTCCGACTGCATTGACATAAGCCTAGATGAAGACTTCAAGTGTGGAATAGTACATCGTGTAAATATTTGTTGCAATGTATGTAAACATACTGACTCAGTAATAAGCTCCAAATGTGTTAGAAATATGTATGAGTTGAATCTAAGATATGTTTATGCTCTACGTTCAATCGGCAAAGGCCTAGATTCTGGTAGGGTATTTTCTGCTGTGATGAATATCGCTCCACCAAAACAGCCGAATTGAAAAATATAATAAAAAACTGCTTACTGCTGTAACAGAGGTAAGTGAATGTTCACTTAGACAGGCAGCTGATGAAGTTCGTAGTCTAAATGATGATTGTCGTGATATAGCAGCCGCTTTTGACGGTACCTGGCAGAAGCGAGGCTCTTCACCTCTGTGAACGGCGTAATGACAGCAACATCCTTCGATACAGGAAAGGTTATGGACTTTGAGTGTTTTCAGCAAATATTGTAATAAATGTGTCAGAAAACCTCTAAGCCATGACAAAACCCTATTGAAACAGCACAAAAATTCTGGTACTTGTTTGGCAAATTTTTCAGGTACAAGTGGTGGAATGGAGGTGGGCGGGAGCTCTGACTCTTTGTCGCCGCTCTGAGGCTAAACTCAATGTGCGATACACAAAATACCTTGGAGATGGGGGACTCTAAGGGGTTTTACTCATGTTGTGGCAAACAAATCCCTATGGTGATGATGTTTTGTTGGAAAAACTTGAATGTGTAGGCCATATTCAGAAGCGACTAGGAACAAGACTGCGGCGATTGAAGAGGGATAAAAAAAAAGGAATCAAATTGAAGGATGGTAAAGGACTTGGAGGACAAGGTAGGTTGACTGATGTAGAGATAGATCACTTACAAAGTTTTTATGGGATGGCAATAAGGAATAATTTGGAAGATGTTTGAAAAAATGAAGAGAGCAATATGGGCTACGTTCTATCACAAATTATCGACTGACGCAAAACCTCAGCACGAACTATGCCCGCCTGGGATTGAGTCTTTGGTGCAAATACAGACAAGCTCAGGCAAATAATAAGCTAGATGATTTCAAACATACAAACTCATTGCCTGAATCTATTATGGAAGAAATAAAACCAATCTATAAGGATTTATCAGCCCCAGCCCTACTAAAGAGGTGTCTGCACGGTAAAACACAGAACCCTAATGAAAGCATCAATAGCGTAATTTGGAATAGGCTACCCAAGACCACATTTGTTGGCATTCAGACATTAAAATTAGGGGTTTGTGATGCAGTTCTTAGTTTTAATGAAGGAGCAATGGCCAAAGTGAATGTTTTTGGAACGATTATGCATCCAACCAGGACGCTTTATGGTTGAAGGCCTTCAACAAATCGATTCCAATAGGGTTAAAAAAGCTGACAAAGAAGTCCAAGAAGAAAAATAAAAAGAAGAGGATAAAAAGAAGGATAGGAAAAAAAGAGTCCAGGTGGATTTTAAAGTGATTATGTGTTTTGAAGTGTAACTAAAACTTTAAAGCTGTTTTACCGAAAGTACCGTTTTGTGACATTTTCTGAACACGTTGTGAAAACAATTATTAGAGTTACAGACTTCAAATTTTACACACTTATTGCAGACTAGTTTGTGAGTAGATTCATGCTTTTTTATCAATATATATTATGTTTTTATAATTTTAAAAAATATTGTATTTACATAATTAAAAAAAAAATTTTTGTTAAATTGCTACCACGATAATTTTTTTTGTTTATTGAGATATTAAAAAAAGGCATGAAAATATAAAGCTGTTAATGTAGAACAAAACCCTAAAGTTTAAAGTCAATATGTCTAAATAGTTTAGGAGATAATGGTACCGACATGTTGCAGTGTACTCCCATTTAAATAACATGGGACCCGAAAAAGGTACATGCTCCCCTTAACTTATCTATTGATCACTGTCACATATTTTGCTAACTGCTTATTTAAGATAAGGAAACTAAAAATTTGGTAGGGCTTACATTGAAGCTGATCATTACTATGCCATTCTTTTTCTGTGAAAAATTGATTGATGAATAAGGCCATATCGAAAGGCCTTAATTACGATATTTGACAGACAGAGATGGTGCTCAAAAGTAAGAAAGTAAAAGGACATGATACGTTCAAGGAATATTGTCAACCGGCAAACGACTTGTTTAAGTTAGGACTGAATCTGAGTTAGAGAAAGCACTGGTTTTAATACTGTCTGTGACCGATGAACTTGTTATCATCACTGTAGACCTTGCATTTTACTGATTTCCCACCTTCTTCTGTTTATAAGCTTCTCACTCGAGCTCGTGGCCCATAGAATGGGTATAATAACGCGAATAAGAGGATTGGCCTCTCCTTTAAAAAGTACATGTAGGCTATAAATGTAAGTATTTAAAATTACAAAAGTTATACTTTAATAAAAGGAACTACTTGTAATTAGCTAATATTATATCATTAAAAAATGTAATTTTTGTTGTAAAGTTTAA
This sequence comes from Homalodisca vitripennis, assembly GCF_021130785.1. Classification (NCBI taxonomy): domain Eukaryota; kingdom Metazoa; phylum Arthropoda; class Insecta; order Hemiptera; family Cicadellidae; genus Homalodisca; species Homalodisca vitripennis. The sequence continues at coordinate 217,282,229 of NC_060207.1, read as the reverse complement.
ACAAATTTATTAGTTACAGAAAATTTTATAATTTCCAGTTATTTAATGTTACTTATTCCAGTTACTTTTGGTATTTTATTGTTTGTAGTGCCTATCGTCAATTATCTACAATTGTTTATTTTTTATATTTTTAATTACTAAGAGCAACCTACGTATTTTAAATCTATAATGTAAGCCTTGCAGTGCCATTTTATTACAATGAAACTTACTAAACTGAAACCCTGGTAGTCCCAGTTCATTGGCATTTGCCCCAATTTCTATTAAATATAATTTGATTTAAATAATGCAAATAATTCAATGGCATTTTAGGGTAGGTAAAGTTTTAGAACAAATAACAACATATGAAAAATAAAACTAGTACAACTAAATGCAAAAAACATTCCGCTATGTATTATAACAATACTTAACTCTAAATGGGGAAATATTTGCTCGTTTACAAGTATGATGCAACTATAGGATCTCAGGGGTGAGAGAGTTTAAAGGTCGTTAGGGGTCATTAATCACTCCGCCCTCTGACATCATAGAAAGTTTGGGCCTTTCGTACTTGTCGCTTCACTGATCCCTCTTTTATTACAAACTCTTTTATTGTTTATGTTATTTTCTTTTTTATACACTTCACTACCATAAATTAACAAACCCACACTGTCATATTTTTTTCTAAATGACTCCGGACTGACAGAAAGACCGGTAGTCAAATAAATAAAAAGAGAACAAATTTTAATAGCCTCTAGTAGGAAAATAAAATCGGTCAGCCATGCTGAGTAATAAACTTCCATGAAAAAAACTTCCAGTAAAATTCCATGTCAAAACATACATCTTCATTTAGACTTATACATGTCCTTGTAAAAATGAAGTTAGATGCAAAATAGAAAGTCTAGAGATGAAATCATTCTTTAAATATCTGCGGGAAGTAAAGCTATTGCGTCGCAGGCATTAAATCGGATTTCAATAAGCCTTTACATATGAAATAGTACCTAAATTCCTTCTCTAAGTTTCATCCTGAGTTATGGAAACTTATGAAACAACCCAAGACATTGTAAGGATGTACTTACTAACAATTTCACTGAATATCACGTAGTACGTTTTCATGTGATTAAACCACTTTGCACTTATTCTAGAAATTCATACTCGGGGCTCGATGAAGCCCCTAACCTTATAGGTATATCTCTCAGTACGGCGCTTAATTCTCGACTCTGGTTTGGATTTTGATTCAGGAATTGACGGTCAGTTTGTGGTTTGAAACAAGGCTTGACGCTCGATTACTTTGGCTCAACGGATTAATGCTCGGTTTAAGGCTTGACGCAGGACTCGACGCTCGGTTTGGGCCTCGGTTCATGGATCAACACTCGGTTTGAATCCTTGGGTCAAGGGGCGAAACTCAATTTTGGGGCTTGACTCAGAGCTCGGTGACGCCTTAATTTAAATACAGTCGTTAACACCATTTAAGACCCTTGCAGAATCTCTTAAGAAATCCGTTTTGCTCTCAGTTAGGGATCTCTTAATGCTGTTACGTCGATACATAAGGTTTTGGTAAATGGCGAACGCTCCTACCTGAAACACGACGTAAGCTACAGGATGGCATTGTACAACAGTCACGTGTAAGGCTGGAGGCAAGAAGGAAATCTTTCCATTTTTGACCTCGGGAATATAATACTTTTCTACCCGCCATAAGGGAATTAAATTAGTGTAAAAAAATTAATATTGTACTATAAACTGTGTTGTAAGTATAGTTGTTGACATAAGATTTGTAAATAATTGATCGTTAACTTAAATTATACTTATGACTAAAGAATTTATATAATAAACAGTTCTTTTGTAGTAGTAAAATAGACCTATCGCTAATATTATCCCTTCAAGCCAATATCTCACAGTTTGCTGTTAGTGATTTGACGCTTCTGACATGCACTTGGTCCCTAGATATGGATACTAATGGCAATTAGGTATAAACCTGCCTAAATAAACTCTCCTTAGCGTTACAGTGGCACTTATATTAATTGCTTTGGTAGTAGGTAGGTTTTATCAATAGAATCATCACTTAACATTTTTCATTGCAAATTGGACTAAAACCATTCACAACTTAATTGAACTTTTTCACTTAGGATAAGATCTCTCATTGCAATTAGTCCTAAAAAGACCTTCGCATTTGCTTAAGGAGTGACAGACTATTTAGTAGAGAAGGTATAAAAGTCATTACGCTTCAGTAATGTCAAGTTGGAAGAAGTGTAGACCAGCTTTCTTCCATCTTCTTCCATCGAAGCTTTCTTAAGTGTAGGCTAGCAACAGCCTTGAACACATGGGGAGATCCACCCACTCAGAGACTAATCCTCCACAGCAGACTAGAACTATCGATCGACTGGTTTACCCCCGTATCTCGAAAATTTCGGTAAATATCGTGCAGTTCCTAGGCATACAAAAGGTTGCCGATATATGAAGTAACGCTTCGGTTTTTGCAATATTTTAAGTTAATATTGTTTCAACTGGAAAGTATGAACTATCCATAAGTGAATCGATCCAAGATTGTAACTTACTAGAGCTAACGAATACATCTAGATCCAAATAAGTTCTACATGTAAAACAGCAACATTTTATAACCAATTTTAAATCATTTGCTATTGTATAAGTGTTAAAATATTAATTAATTAATATAAATAAAAACGAATCACTTGGAGAAATATAATTATTGGAATTATGAATGAAATATATTAGCAGTTTGCGCGGATTGATATATATTGAAAGTTGTTATCAGTTACACGAATTGTTAAACGAATGACAAAACTTTAAAGGACACTAAATATCGAGTTGATGCCACTGAACTTTTCCTTTAACTGATAACGCACTGAACTGGAACTTGTCATAGAGATTGGCATGAACTATCGACATTACTAGTAATCTCTTCGTACTGATCTTTCTGGCTATTACACAAATGATTATCATACATCTCAACATAATGTAATTAATATGTATATATATATATAAACGTAAAGTATATTAAAGTTGTACATCACTACACAAATACTGAAAAGTGAAATTTCTATTGAAACATTATGGGGAGGAGAACTGCTCCTCAAACTCTGACCAAGAACGGGAGTAAAGATAGCAAAATTGTAAATAATGAAATTAATTTCAAGCCATCAATTTAGTCTAATATGTTTTTTATTTTAAAATATATATAAGATAATAAGACAATCTCTTAAAATCTTTTGCGGAGAGTATAGTAACAAAAGGACTCATGTTAATAATTAAATTTATTAGTGGATTCTAGTTAATCTATTAAATGATGTGTTGTAAAAATAATTTATAAATATAGTTTCAAACAACTCCTTTAGAATATTGACAAGACAAATAATATATTTTTTTAGCAAGTTTTAAGACTTTTGCCAAATGAAAATTCAACAAAAATACTTTTTTGTTTTTTATTTACTTCTTATTAAATTATTAAGTTGATAATAAAACGTAAACTAAGACAAAGTTTTTAAAATTACTAAAATTATTTGAAAATGTATGTTATGTATGATTTGATGTGTATATGACTACCGATAGTTAACTTTATGAATAATAGTACAATAATATTAATAAAACAATTTGTTATGGAAATGTTTAAAAATTTACATTTTCTAACATTCACACCTGTTTCATTCCATGCCGCCTATTACAATTGTCTTATTTACCGTGCTGTCAAATTACCAGTCCCACTTTTTGTTCTTGTTACTTTTACCGTACCGAAATTACCTAAAATGCAATAACAGAGAACAAATGTGACATGAATGTCAGCCATTAAATAGTTTAGTAATTAATGATTTTCAGTAAAATCACTTGTAAGATACAAGGTTCATGCAAAGTCTAAGCATGCAAACAACATTATCATTATGAGATAATATTACTATGAAATGTAATATATTATTTTTTACAATTTATAAATCAGGCCAGTTTCTAATGTCAACTCTCATATTATATCAAAAATATTCATATAAAATTACCAATAATGGTTGTAATGTCATACTATCATTTTAAATCCTCTAGTTTATAACTAAGCATTCAAATTTAAATTTTATTTTATGAGAAGTGGTATAATAATTGGTTTCGCAATGTTGACGCAGACTATTAACTACGGTTCAATTAGATTAGATGATTTCTTTTTCGAAGCTAAAAAACATTCAAAAGCATATAAATAAACATTAAACGAGGCAGGAAGAAAGAAAGTATAACGAATGCCTCAGGCAATGCAGGTTTATCTTTCGTTTTGTCTTATCCTATCTTTAACTACCTTTCACAATGCCTTTCTGATTTCCATATATTTCACTGTTGATTGAAAATTAGAATTACATAACTTTTATAACACAATACGATGTATCATTTGACACACTGTAAGGGTTATTAAGTTACAGATAAGCTATAAGTACAAAATATATTTTTGTATTAAGTTACTACAAAATGATTAATTAATATTAAGTTACTTTTATTTTAATTAAGGCTATGTGTATGGATCTAAAGGTTTTATTTTAGATAGATTGTATAGGGATATGGCTATTGTAAACACCTTTATATAAGAAATACCAGCAGATTGTATGCCTTTTCTCCAATCATGAATTATTGAATCCAAAAATACCAATATCATAAAATTAACGTATAATGTATGCATATCAGTGTTGAATTATATTTCATAGTTTCTAAAGGCCAATACTTTTCTCTTAATTTGTCTTTTGTGTCATAACACTTAACTATGATGAATGTAAATAATATCGTTATTGTTCATACCATGAAATTCGTATACATACATACACATCTCTTAATTAAATAAGGCAGAATTTATAGTAAATCATATTGATTGGCAACAGATAACAAGTACTCATTTAACATAAAACCCAGAGATTTGATTCTGTTATATACCTTAAACATTCTATTGGGTACGTCACATTCTTCATAAAAATGTTTTTCGAAATTTTGTTGATAAATGTAATTATGTACCGTAAAGTATAAGTTGTAAATATTTTTCAGTGACGCACTTAACATGACTTATGTTTTATTAAAGGACGGATATGGGTAAATTCTCAATTCGTCTTTGTCTTGTTGAGCATGCAATTTCAGAAAGCTGTGCATAAACCAATAATATTAAAAGACAACTTATAAAATGGTTTGGACCTGTAATCACTATGGCAATGAGAAAATCAATGACTAAACAAATGTTTTAACCAATTAAATAAAATCATATGAAATTTATCTTAGACATAGCAACACGTGTGGTTCAATGAAATAAGCTGTAAAGCTGTAATTATGCACGTAACCTCAGCGATGCGATGCTTGTACGCGACCACCAGTAACGTGGCATACTCCTAACGTGTATGTCTAGTATATGAAGAAAAACAAATGTTTTATGTAGTTACTGATAAAATAATGTTATAATACAACATTAATGTGCACGAGATATTTGGCAAGACTATTATTCATTTTTTCTGTATGGAACATCTTGGTGACACGTAAGTATTATGTATAGAAATATTTGGCTTTTTATTTAGCTTTTGGCTTGTACTAAGAGAAAATTACATAATATTACATATATTCATGTCTAGCAGTTAACTAAACCAACTATACGAATGATGGATGGCTAAACGTCTGGTAATGTAGGCTGTCACAGCGTAATTAGCCGCCATCCGTCGTCTCTGCCTGAGCCTCTGTTTGACACCCTGGTCTTGTTTACATCTCAGTCGCTAATGTACACCTGAATCAACATGATATGCTCTACATCGTGTAGATCGCATGGTATCCCTACCTCACAGCATTTGCTTTGCTTGATAATCTATCTGTGTTAGGTAACATTTATTATAATATTATAACATCAGCATATATAATTGTCCTAGTGTCAGCACTTAAAATATAATAATCCAAACATCTTAGCTGAGTATATTGGCCAATCTGGAATTTTACATTAGTTTAATCGGTAGCTATTAAAATGATAGTAAAATCTTAGCGTGAATACATTTATAAATAAACACTACAATGAAATAAAAAGTATTATAAGTAAACGCTTATTTATAAAAACAATCAGAATGAAATGAACTAGGCTTCTGAACATGAAATTCTGTGTGCAACCTCAGCGAATTCTGTTATGCAACACGTACTCCTGTCTTGACTAAAACGCTTAACCCAATTTCAAACAAATTACTATTTTTTATCGTTTAGCCTTACTATTTAATTTATACATGTACGAGTATTTCAATTACAGTCTTATGGTAAAAGAATTACTTCTACTAAATTTTAGGGAGGAAATGTCACATTATGGATGCCAAGAAGACGATATAAATGATAGCGCAATTGGAGCAACGTAGCTGAATCAGAGGCAAAGCAAGGAAATGCTATTTGGTATGAAGGTGTTACTGGGAACGTTACCAACCAAGAGACTATTGTGTACATGATGACCCGCTGTACCATGAATATGACTGCCTTTGTTTCCTTTAATTAAAATTTTATATGAGGCGAAATTGATCAGTAGCTTTTCTTTAAAAATGAATAATTTATGTTACATTTGAAATGCCTTATTTATTTGTATTGTTTCGTATGTTTAAATGCAGAAATGCTTCATTTTGATATGTTTTATTTGTTAGAATTTGTTTAGTCAAATTGTTAGTTGCAAGAATAGATTATATATGTACGTATGAAAATACTAGTTATTAAAATATATAATAAAATACGTAATAAAAAAAAATTATTTACGTTGTTTTTTAAATGCTCTGATTTTATATTGTTTAACATGTTTAAATACTTAATAAGCAGTTAGGAGATTTTATTTCTCAGACTTTACTATGCATGGTCCCTTGTGGAGACGTTAAAAGATTTTGATTTTTTTTAAAGATATTGTTTAGTAAGAATATTTGTTGTTATTGACGTTATATAATAATACATATCATATATATTTAATGAAACGTATTTTTTGACATATGTGATGAATATTAAAAAACAGGACAATTGTTTAATTACTGTATTTAAAGACATCCGTTGTGATTACTAGCAAATTGTATCAGATGCTAGTTAGAAAGTTTACAGTACCCCTTACGTTTCAGTGTTAAATTGGTTGAAATAAAATTTACAGTTGAGCTTACAAATCATTTGAGTTGTCAGAGATACTTTGACACTAAAAATGTTTTATGTTGATTCAAGATTAAATTTTAATAATCTAAAAAAATTGGCACTGTTACTATTAAATGCTTTGTCAATACCTTACCAATTTCCATATTATTACAACTAACTTGTTTTCAACTGGAAATAAAATTTACTGTTGAAAATATATAACAAGTTATCAAATAATTCAAATTATAGTAAAGAATCAATATTTTATGGTCGTTCATGTAAAATTGTAGGTTTATCATAATCCTTTTCTAGTTTGACGGTTACGCATCCTATTTCAATGATCCAGGGAACTTAATTAACTTATTTATTTTAAGTTAAAGCAATAAAACAAAATCAGCTATTACATTTTCTACCCCTTCAAAGGTTTACATGCAGCTGTAATTTGTAATTAGACGATGGACAAATAAAATACCTTGCTATCTTACTAACACTTCCTGTCGATTGTTATAACAATTTTTATTCATATATTAGAGAATTTCCATATAATTTTTATGCAAAGAAATATCAATGAATAGTATTACATCAGTACCTATTGTTTAAATTCGTTATAGATATTTTATCTAATAACATTATTAACGAAAAACTAAAATATACTGTATTATTAAAAAAACTTAAACATGTACTAGCTAACGTGCAAAAGGTAACAATTTAAATTAAGCATTAAATTTCTATTCCATACTAATTTTTAATGTCATCTTTAGTCACAATCAAAATGGATAAGCTGTCGTTACCATTTAAAGTTCTTGCGTTACAGCATTTTATATTTTCAAAAATGTTTATTTTTTAGAGATAAAACAATTTGAGACATATAGTGATTAATTACATTTTTAAAGCCTGTGACACATAAAGATATTTTATTTTAGTGAGGGTTCATATCCTGGCAACGGCACTAAAAAAACCCCTCTCCCCACCTCACTATCAACAGAAAAATTTTTTTTTCTGGAAACCATCCGTCATTTTGAAACAGATAGAGATAAATTAATTTTGGTTTCTACTAAAATGTTTAGGATGAAAAGATCTATCAAACTATGTACATGACCTGTGCTGCTATTTATGAGTTTTGTGAATCAAAACTCTTTATTTATTCGTTTCACCACTTAAGGTTCTAGACGGGTGGTGTAAAGCACCCTATATTATCAATATGGTAATGTATCATACAATTTAAATCCTTGCATATTTAGGTTTAAACCGACAGTGGTTTATCACTAAAACTATTAGTGATATACAGTTAAATGTATTTTGTGATTTTGCATAGTATATGTGTGCAAAACGTAATATTACCCGGATATTCCTGCTTACACAGCTAGGTATATTACACTGCAACCCTGTGTACAATCTGGTCTAAGCAAAATTATAACAAATGACTGTAATTAGCGAGTATGAATGTGATCATTTGTTTGGTAGTGGAACATTTAGAATGTTTGTCTATCTGTACACTCGTATCACTCATATCAATTATAAGAATAAATTATCGGCATTTCGATTTATGCAAGCAATATAATAAAATACAAAAATTATCGTTGACAATTGTGTATATTGTACAGCGTGTTTTGCAGTATCAGATTAAACGACTCTTTTTATAATAACTAACTAACTTTTTATAACTACATTAATAACTATATTTATCATAACCCGTATTATCTTACACATATATCTTAATTCTGATTGATAATAATTTTACCACAAAATAGCGTTACCTCTTGGCAGAAGACTAACAAACAATTATAACTGCAATGAGAATTAAATTAATCTATTCTAATCAAATATCATTAGCAATATAAACATTATAATTGAAGTATAATAATTTTGGAAATTTAGTTTACGAGAATTATTTAACTAATTTTATTTTACTTTATCCTTTTTTGTGTTTATTTCATTCTCGTCATTGCTCAGACAGTATGTATAATTATACCACCAGTAAGAGTTTAGTATATTCTTATTCGTAAATATACTATATGTCTCAATGTATTATTTATAAAAATGGGTAAGTAACTTTTGATGAAACTAGTTCACTGAAAATAGTTTCCTTTACTTGCAAAACAGATATAACAAAAAAATTATGTTGTTTTACATTATTAAATATTATTTGTTTACCTCATTATTCATTATAATTCATATACAAGAATAATAAGACGTCTGACATTACCCATCATTATATGTTTTAGTAAAATATGTTTTACACAGCAAATAATGACTATATAACAATTATTATGGCAGAAATAATTTCATCATTTAATAAGGAATACCGTGGAGATTTACTAGCCGTTTAAATTGCATTAAACAGCGTCAGTAAAAATTACTTTCAGTAACTTTTCTTTTAATAACCGAATAAGGGAACTAATATGTTACCAAAAGCGGCGATCCCAATGAGGTGAGGGAATGAAGCTTGTAGTGAATTTTTTGGGTCTTTCAAAGCAACTTTATAGATATGTTTCTTTTAAAAATCGTCTGTAATAGTTTTGGTGTTGATTTTTTAGGAATTTATGAAGGAGAATAACAGGAGTCTACTAAAATAGTTCCCTACTTTTATAATGTATTTATAGTAAAATCAAGGTCACTATTATTTTGTGTTACATAGGATCAATATATTTACTAATAGTATTTAAAAATGGTAATAGTTTATTCATATAAGCAAGGTTAAATGGGAAATTATATCAGAATTTTTTTAAGTGCTAGGCCACAAATTATAGATATCTTAGATTTCCTTAAATATAAAAGGTTTATATTATTGGCTATTCACTGATAACCTTAATGCCGACAGTGTTTTGTGTCAGTTAAGTAAAAAAATTCGAGGAATTGTATTATGCAACTGCAGGTACCTAAAATAAGAATTCTTTACTAACAAGACGGCAATATTCCTAAATAGAACATAACGGTTTTATATATCTAAATATTATAATATTGAATACCTAGCAGAGAGATAGATATATGTAAATAAATATAGGAGTAATATGTTTTGTTATTTTAACAAAAAGATAGAAAAATATTATATTACTAGTTCAATTCCAATAGGTAAACATTATTAGTTCATTTGTAAATATGTAGCTTTAATGACATAAGTGGAGCAGAATCTTGTGTGTAGGTGGCAAATGTGTACCTTTCGTGAAAAGTATCTACCTGTATTGAAAGTTTTGAAATATGTAAAATGCATTAGTATTTTGTTACTAAGATCAAAAATATTCAATGCAACTTTAGTATTAAATTGGTGTTCTATTATGTTTAAGTAGTTACTTTTTGTTTCATTAAGGTATTTGTGAGCATTCTCATTGCACCTAATCCTATAAGTACTTCTATTGTATCTAATTAACAGGATAATTGTAATAGATAAGGATTGATAATTGAGTTATCCTCTACCCCCAACGTTCAAATTACGCAGGGTACGGCCACTATGCAAAGTTTTGGTTGCATAGATCTTTGACACTATAAAAATATCAATCCATATCAAAAAACCTCCTTTGCAGTACACTAGAGATCACTCTCACTCATTACACTTTTGCTTTTTGCATCAAACCCATAAAAATTTGCTGTTTGTGAGGTGCACTACTTACATGTACTAGGGATACCGAATATATGTTCTCGTGGAAGTTAAGTATTAACAAGCCATAAGTGAATTCTCTTGTGTGTTAAGGTGGGACTTAATTGTATTACTTTGTAAGAAAGTGAATTGTTAGCAATCATCCCTTATAGGAATTTCGACTTTGGAACTACAGGAAACTTGCGTTTAAAGTATTTCAGAACAAAAAACGGCAAATCTGATATTGTTTCCTTAGGACATAAAGCGCTCATTACATTTAGTCATTAGCGCATGCTTAAAAGGTGGCAGGATATTCAACATGGGTAAGGATGAGGGTAGAAGCTACCTGCAGTCGGAATCCTATGATGAGGTATAGAGGGAATTTATATCCCAGCCATTAAGTCGCCTTTGGAATTAGAGGTTAGCACTGTCTCAGTCTTTTTAACCAAATGGGGCAGTAGACTGGACATTCACATTTCCAAGTGGCGACAGCCTTTACTCTAAGGGAGCTCCTCCCTCATCCTCCGTAGTATATTAGACCGTATTCATCTACCCCTTTAACCCAACATCTCAACTTTTGCGATTAAATGTTTAGCTGTAATTTATAGCTACTGTAAATATATAGGATATCAATGACACATCCATTTTTGCTGTATGCACAGTAAGTTTAAATGGAAAGTATAAAATAAAGTGAATCCTCCCTACAGTATCTCTTATTGAAGATAAGGACTGCATATGATAACCAATCGAGATCCTAATCAAAAGTTCTACATTTTATCAAGTGTACAGTTATTTTTTTTAATATACCGGTTCCCAACAAAATTGTATTTAATTGTTTAATTTAAAAAAAACATTCCAACTTGAAAGTTGGTATAACAATATAATTACCACCATAATAACAAACTAAAAATATTTCTCGACAAGCTGATTGATATGAATTATACTTTTTATCAGGTACGTGAAATAGTAGACTTATATGAACGATAAAACGATAAAAGACAGTAAATACCGAGTTGGCGCCCCAGAGCTGAATTACTTTAACCTAATAACGCGATGAACTGGAACATAGTGATAAAGGTTGGCATAACCTATCGTACATTAATATTTATATTCTCTTTGTAGTTATTTTTCTTTACTTTGAGCATGATATTTTATAGTAATGTACAAGACTTTCAATCTGAGAAGTACAGGTGTGCATAAACCCTCATAAATGCCCTAATAATTATTATTATACCAAATAAACTCTCTCCATTAAAAAATGTAAATGCTTACGGGAATGCTATTAAAATAGCCCTGGACATTAAAGTTTTAAAATAATATTCCATTTATACCTTTTTTGCTTTTTTTACAAAGTGGTAAATCTCTGTAGAGAAACTGAAAAAGAAGAAGTAATTGCCAAACATTTTAAAACCTACCTTTCTTTTCACGGTTTGATTGTTGGCTGCTATTGTATCGTTAATATATTTATTTTTAAAAACATTATTTTTTGAGTCCTCTATAAATTAGGTGCATAATGAGAAAAGACAGCTCCTTTTATCCCTTACTGGGGATCACGATGAGAAAAGGGCTAATATATGGATAAAAATTATATTTAAGAATATGTAAAATATTTATTACATGAATATTACAGTGTATGCATATTACAAATTAATTCATACAACTTCGAACAACTCTTTTATAAAACGGCCTAGGCCTTATTTCTTTCTTTCTTTTTTATTTCTTAGGTAATAAATATATTCAACCAAACTAATCTGGTTTTGAGAATTATAGCTATAGTAAGACCGCAGTCAAAGAACGTAGTTTCATCTTGCTAAAGAGTTAAGATATTATTAAAAATATAAACGGACAAAGACTTGGAATATAATTATAAATTTCACAAATGGTTATATTGTAATAACAATATATAATGTAGCCTATCGTCATATAGTTTGCGCATACAAGTAAAATAATAAATGTGCAAAAATTAACAATTGTAATATTTATTTTCTAAAAATATCCACTTTACTAAAAAAAACTCCCACTTAGGGCCTATTTGCAGTACCTTATAGGTAGCAGATCACATATTTGGTTCCCACTAACTCTACTTATCACAAACATACCTGAACTAGATTCATAAATGGCAAATGTGACAACGATTTTACCATAAAATAGTTAAATAATTAATCATTTTTAGAAAATAAATTTAGGAGCCATGGGTTGTATCATGATTATACATGAAATTACTGCTGTAAATAAAATGTTATACGTAAAATAAGTAAAATACGAGGTAGGTTTTCCATTATAGCCTTTACAGAATTTCGAAATTTCTTGTAATATCGACCCAAACAACTTTTGATCATTGTTATGTAATTAATTTTTAATACGGTTGTATACAGTTTCGATTTCATACTAAATTCAACATGCCAGAACTGTGTATTTTATAATGTACGTTCTTGCAAATAATTTCGGAATTTGTTTAGCCGTTGCCGCAAACTATTATTGTGTTTATTACTCCGCTGATAATATTATAACACATTTTTAGCCATCCAAAGTTAGTAATAATTTGTAACACATATTTTCATCGCTACAAACGTTTATCTTCTTTGCATTTGTCTTAATTTTAAATTAGAGCAGATGACATCGTTTCAGAGCTAAAAGTCATGGTTACATTCACAACCATCAAATAAACATTACGGCAGATAGGAAGAAAGAACGAAAGATAAACGAATGCCTCAGGAAATGGAGGTTTATCCTTCGTTTTCGTCTTATCTTATCTCAAAACCGCTTTCACAAAATCTTTCTGATTGCTAGATATGTACCTGCTGATAGAAAATTATAAAACAACATTTTCCTAACATAAAAAGTTCGATAGTATCAATACGCTTATTAAGGCAAAACATTAAATTATATATCCTTTGTTATATACTAGTAAATTTTCAAAACTGTAAACTACTAGTAAATATTTTTGTTTTTAACCAGGGAAAAGTCGTTATTTGCAGTAAATAGAAATTTAGGATTAGTTACAGTATCAATAGGTATATAAAACATAAATATGTTTTAGACAGTTATATCCGTAAAAATAAAATTTATTTTACAGTATACAGAATTCCCTGTAGTTGTTGCATCATTTTTTATAAAAGTCTGAGTGGGGTGGACAATAACTTCATCGTGAAATTAATAATCTACTATATACTCTATATTTATAAGCTGTAAATCACATTACTTCACCGTGCAACATACCATTCTATAATCTCCAAAAATAAATAAAGTTCAGTGTGTCGTCAATAAAAATGGATTTTGCTCACCACACTTGTCAATTCAATAAAGCGTTTATTCTAATTTACTCGTCTTCCCCCTATTCAATTTTACTAAGTTAGATAATAATATCATAAAAAGGGTAAAATATTGTAAAATGCTGTAACCAACCAACAATCTCATAAGCGCATGCTGGCTTTGTTTTATTAAACAATGATGTTTATTTAACAGTAATATGTTAATTAAATTAAAGCCAGGGACATAAAATTAATGATTAAGGGTTACAAAATGTCACGTGAAAATTTAATAACCCAGCTGTCAACGATACTATTTTCTTTTTTCAGGTGACAATTTGTATATTTTACCAGTTCCTTCCCACATTGTTTCTGTCAGCTTTTGCAACAATCCATATCGCCATTGTTTAGAACTGTGGGAATCAATTATTCAGTAACTCATCTTACGTTTCGAATTGTACACTTAATTTTATTGTATTTGTTTATTTAATAAAATTGCTTAAAATTTTCTTCATATAGAACATCTTACATGATTGGGCTTAATCACAGATTCAATGCCAACTATTAAATTATATTATACCATGGATGCGGTTCACTAAATGCCGGTTAGAGCTAATCAAATATAAGGATCTTCTAATCACAAGGATTATGTGCTGAGGGTTAGCAAAGCCTATCACTTGAGGGACGGAAACAGTGTTATACATGCTTGTCTGTCTGCCTATATTTTTGTGAATGCGTCTGCATGAAATGTTGATATTTCTAAGAGACTATAGAAGATTGCCCATAAAACTTCTATAAAATATATAGTATATAATAGTCTATAAAATAAACATCTAGTTCACTCCATCCAAGTGACTCCATAATATTAAGATGGGACTTAGTCTAACATATTCACATTTTTTATATGGGTAAACATTGTGAAAAAATCATACTTCAAGGGAATATACATTTACTCTATAAACAGGCTGAGTATAATAAAATTATCCTTTAAAATTTTTCATGATTACAATGTAGCGTAATGAAATGAGCGTTTAGAACCTTTTGTGGACTGCATGACGATGTATGATATGGTAATGAATGACTTCACTGTACACGTGATGGATGACAGATCGTCCAGTAAATTAGACTTGCACAGCATTATGTGCTGCCATCCGTCATTTCCACCTGTCCCTGTATTTGAAACCGGGACCTTGTCTACTAAGTCACAGTCACTAAGGTACACCTGAATGAAAATTATGTGTAGTGTAAAAAACCTTAGGTCAAATTTATGATGGTACATGCTATGGTAATGAATGACTTTCATTATACACGTGATGTCGTGATGGATAACAGATCGTCTGGTATATTAGCCCGTCACGGCGTAACTAACCGTCATCCATCGTCTCTGCCTAAGCCTGTGCTTGACACCCATACCTTGTTTCCAAGTCCCAGTCACTAAGATTGACCTGAGTAAAATGGCGTAGAGGGTTCAGAACCGTAGTTCAACTGTACGAGGCCACATAGTTTGGAGTAATTGTACACAATATGCCTGGATTCAATGTTAAAAGTGCTGTTACAAAGAGTGCAACAAAAGGTGGAAGCAAATAATAATAATTTTCTATCTGTTTAAAATTCCATTTTGATTTACATAATAAAAACATTATTGACTTCCTGTAAATATTACACGTACTTGACTTACAAGAAATTTCATTTAATAAATTTTGTAATGTATAATTGTATATTTCCGAAATTTTAAAAATTTGAATTTTCGTATTTTTATTTATGGATGAAATGGATTGTGTATCAACAAAGTAAATTACTTAGGTACAAAAATAGATAAGAGCCTTACAAAAATGAAAAATTACAGAATTTTAGACATATTCGAGACTAAATAATATTTAGTTTGCGGTATTTCTGTGAAATTAATTAAACATAACTAACTGTTCACTCTCACCAGTCTGGAACACAGGTATGTAGGTTTATACTGTCACACATCGGGTTTTTGCTGTGTCCAGTGGTAGGTTCAACTGGAAGGTATAAACCAGCCAGAACCGATCCCTACTGGGTGTGCAGTGATGTTATTTGAGTTCATTTTCACTAGGCTTAACACAGGTATACACGGATATGCAGTTTACTCCTCCCCTTATCATTGCCTTCCTTTCTTCTTTGATCCAGTCTTCTGCTACTTTTCTCTTAAACCAATAATGATCCACAGTCTCTCAATTTCTCTGGACGGCGTGTTTACGTACAAATTTATATAATTACGATGATAGCCTCAATGCATAATACAAAACTTTAATATAATTTATTACAGTAAAACATAATTAAACTGTCGTATTATAATCAACGTACGTATTGGCAGATATTAAATAACTTTTTTATTTTTAGGATTTTGTAGAACCCACGATATTTTCAGTTAGACAATGTAGCATCTCAGAAACAGATTTTATATTTCATTTGTATTATCAAATTTGGCTTTTGACAGAGGTTAAATTCTGATTGAATTCCTAAGTTTGCAATATTTTGGAATTTGTATAATATGATTGTAAATTAATAAGGCGAATTCAATAAATTATGTTTACAACTATGTATTCTGGATTAGGTTATTCCTTAAACCATAGGAAGTAAAAATAAAGAAAACAAGTGTTACTTATTACGGAGACAGATTAAAATTTTAACATCTTGTAAGATTTGGATATGATCTAAATACAAACGTTAGTTGTATACATAATACATAAACGAAACGTTAATAAGATTTTGACCTTGGTGGTATTTTTCTTTTGTAATTATTCACAGATATGACCATAACACTGTCTTTTTATCTTTATGTTTATGTATGTACCACACACACACAATGGTATGTGTTATTCAAAGCAGGTGTACAATTCCATGGCTCTCTATTGAGTCTTGGGTTCCACAGCGGTACAGATAGGCAGGATCGTATATCACTATGTGTTAGACCCGAGCAGTTCCCTGAGCTCATCCTGTCCTACTAATCAAAACGGACAAGACATCGTGCCGAGTTACAATTATTCACATGTTGAACTAGTATAAGGTGTATAAATTACTAAAATTACCATTAAATAATACAAATACTTTAAGTACACTCTGTTTCAAGTAATTTTACATATATTAAGGCGTTCAAATGATTAGTGACATTGAAGTTGTAACAACAGATGTAAATTTTTATTTAATTGCAACTTTCCTAGAAAAAAATATAGAATACCATTTTATGCGGGAACAAATTGTACAAAATATGTATGTACGTAAATA
This sequence comes from Homalodisca vitripennis, assembly GCF_021130785.1. Lineage (NCBI taxonomy): Eukaryota > Metazoa > Arthropoda > Insecta > Hemiptera > Cicadellidae > Homalodisca > Homalodisca vitripennis. The sequence continues at coordinate 217,265,093 of NC_060207.1, read as the reverse complement.
TAACAAGCAACATCGCAAGTTGTAATGGATGTATCTAATTAGTGGATAATTGCCTGTGTTTCAATTAAGGTGATATGAACAATGAATAGCTGAATGGAGCTGTGGCCCTTTCAACCTTCACACAAAGGTACCTACTAGTGTCCCGAGGCCGTTTGTCAAAGTCACCTATTCAATGGTAGATGCGATAGCTTTCAGTGACGTCACACTCAGACTATCAGTTCTGACTGAATGTCATTACAACAGCATTCAGCAGTAGTAGACGCAACAATGCCAATAATATATAGTTTATCATATGAAACTCGTTTAGTCAAATTCTTTTACCGATAAAATTTAAATTTACTAGTGTGCTCTAATATATGCTTAAAGGTGTTTAATAGAGAGCGCTTTAAGAAAAATTATCATTGACAGAGAGATAGAAAAGTTTATGATTCAATCACCTAGAATATTTCAATTCTGTCCTTATGATCCACAATTGATTTGATGATGGTTAATGTCAATCCATGGCACTTGGCGGAAGTTTAATGAATATTTTTATTTTGGTAATATGGTAATCACAATGGCATCGAGAAAATCACAATAAACAAAGTACAAAAATATGACAATAAACATGTTATATAATGATAGATGTAGCACAATGAAGACATGCATTAGAGTAATCAACTTTAATGAAGACTCGATTGAGTGGTATACTTAACTTTGTAATAGTACAAATGAAACATTGATAGAATATTGTGACTTGTAATATTCGACAAACCGTATATACCTAAATTGAATTAGATTTCTTTTATACAAAATCTTAACATAAATGGTAACTTTAAATCTAATTAAAATAATTGAATGACTGTTTTGTAAGTCTCTATTACAAGCACTGTAAATTATATTCTATAAACATCGTTGTTATGAACAATTAATTAATCATGCAATTATCCTAATCTCATTTGAAAATTTAATTAAGATAAAAGGAAATGGGTCAATTAACTTGGCTAATAACACGATGATTCGCATTATTAATCGACATGCTCTAGAATACTAGTCTAGACATTAATTTAAAACTGTTTTCGTTTTCAGCTATAAATGTGTCCAGTTTCAATTGGTTAGATGTATTGAATAAATATGTATATTAGTAACGACTTATTGAATGAATATTCGTCTTATATCGCTGATGTATCTACTTTATGTATTGATAAAGGTTGGCTTCCTATTATGTAGGAAGAGCAGGATGGTTTTTAAAATTGTAAAATTCGAGCTTAAGGGGATTCTGCATCTAGAAATGGCAAAAAAATTGAACAAAAAATTTGAAAAAAAATATTTATACATATTCTTGTTCTCTGTTTAATTCTGAACCAGAAAAACATAACTTTATGACTAAAAAAAATAATATTTTATCTCATAATATTTATTTTATTCGGCCATGTCCTGAGTGTGAACTCGACATTTTCTGGTTTCAAAAGAAACTTTTACATGTAATAAGCATTATTGGTTTACTCTTTGTTTCTATAGTTATTTATCTTTGTTTGTTTTGTCTTTCTGGCTAGCTTGTATGTTAGTTAGCTAACAACTGTTTGCTCAAACAGCTGATCAATGTATTTGAGTCATATGGTAGCCTATATCACAAACAAACATTCACAAAATATTCTGTTTGTTTACAATTGTAATTGTGCAGTTTCTTGTGTTTTAGTGTCTACAATAAGTGAATAGTTTAGTCTAAATATGGGTCGAAAAAAGAACTCCAAAAAAGAGACTAAGTGATAGAAAATAGACAAGCGATTTCGCTAAGATGGAAAGATACAAGTGACAATGGAAATAGAGCTCCAGTTTGAGCCTAGGCCTAACCTACAAACTTGTGATCCACAACCTAGTTTTAGTATGCAACATGTTACAAATGCACCATTTGTCCAACAACAAGTAAGTGAAGAGACTGTGGAAAATGTAAGTAGGCCTACTGGATTTGCATTATATTCTAGTTATAATGAGATAATTCCAGAAAAAAAAACGAATCATCAGAATACATTTTAGTCGAAACCAAGAAGCTTGAAAGTTTTATAGGCTCTTTTCCTTGTAAAATGTGTTTTTCTGAGAGGTCAAAAGTAATAACCAAATGCATAAAAGGTTTTGCTGTTACCCTGAATGTAAAATGTGATGACTGTGATTATGAGACTAGCTTTTGTACGTCCCTAAGTCGACGAATACAAACGACACTCCGAGAGGTTTCTTATGACGTAAACCGCAGAGTAGTCAAAGCAATTGCTTCTATTGGCAAAGGGCATAGGGCTTTAGATATGTTTTGTATGTCCTTGAACATGAGTCCAATGAATTATAGAACGTTTTCAAAAACATATAAGTAGCCTACACGCTTCTTCAAAAACAGAAATGGAACATGTTTTGGAATTAGCCCGATTCGAAGTAAAAAAGTGTTATGGCACTTTAGATGCTGACAATGAGGTGTTTGACATAACTGTGAGTTTATGACGGATCATGGCAGAAACGTGGTTTCACATCCAAATATGGGATTGGTTGTTGTATTGAAATTTTATGACAGGTCTTGTTATAGATTTTGAAGTGATATCCAAATTTTGTAACATATGTGAGGTAGCAAAACGAAAAATTAGCAACCCTGAGCATTTTCAGACTTGGTACAACAATCACAAAGGTGTATGTAACCAAAAACTATGTAGGTTCATCACCAGGAATGGAGGTGGAGGCAGCAGAAAGATTGTGGCGGCGTTCGGAAAGCATTGGAATTTAGATATACACCCATGTTGTCGGATGGCGATGCAAAAACAATTGCACATCTAAATGATTGCAATATTTTATGGTGACAAACAGATTGAAAAAGTGGAGTGCCTCAATCATGTTGCAAAGAGGTTAGGCACTGGATTGAGAAAACTAGTAAAGGATACGTTCAAATCAAAAAACCCAGTTGGAGGTCGATCTCGAGGTCACCTAAGTGAACCAGTTATACAAAAACTAACCAAGGTATTAACCACAATGGTATACATAAAAACCTTGGTAATGTAACCAAAATGAAAGAGGCAATATATGCCACTCTCTTTCACTGTAAATCCACTGATGAGTCACCACATCATAAGTTATGTTATGTCCGCTAGGGAAGGAATCTTGGTGTTTTTACCAAAGAGCCATTGCTGATGGAAGATCTCCTGAACCACATGCATTGAAAATCAAAACACCTCTCTCTCCTAATGTAGTGAAAGAAATGCATCCTTTATAATATAGAGGCTCTCCACCGAAACTTTGTTGACTAGGTGTTTAGAGCCGGTCGGACTCAAAATGCCAATGAGGCGCGCTCCACAATGTTTATTTGGTCAAAGTGCCCCAAAACTGTTTACACATCTAAAACCAAAAACTTGAACGGGTATTTTTTGAAGCCATCAGCATTTACAACACAGGCTATATGAAAACTTGTTCAAGCTATCAAGAGGCTGCAGGTATTAGTCCTGGGAGGCACAGTTATAGGATAGCTAAGCGCTTTGATAAAAGCAGGCTACGACTATCAAAAAGGCGCAAAGAGTTACAGATTGGAGAATATAGGAGAGACTGAAAGTGGCACAGATAGCAGAAGAAGAAAGACTAAGAGCAACAGAAGGGCTGGTGTATGGTGCAGGAGAATTCTAGGTCTAAAACCTAGGTAGGCTACATTGGCTGTAAAAGATCCTGAATGCTGGAACCACTACTTGATACGGTAGGTCTAATTTTTTTTTTTTTTTTTTAAGACTTCAAAACTTAGATTTTGGACCAACAAAAAATATTTATGGATACTATTCTAATAGGCCTATGTAAAATAACAAATTAATGTAATATTATGTTATATAAAACATTGTTGTATTAATATAAACTTGTAGATTACATTGAAGAAATGAAACTATTTTAGTTTATCGCGATTTTCCGAAAGTTAGGTTTCTTTGAATAAAAAAATTGATATTGCTTGAGAACCATAAATACATAGAGAGCTGAAATTTTTTCCAGGTATTATTCATATCATGTCTAAAATTCCTATGTATTTTCATAACTCTACAGCTTACCTAACCTATTTTTTTAATTATACAAATAAAATAAAATGAGAAAAAATAATTTTTTTTTAATTTTTAAAAGCCCATGGAATTTTAATCTATTGGGGTTATGACAATGAAAATACATAGGAATGTAGTAGCTGTCAATAGCATCAAAATAAAATTAAACAGGATAACAATTGATTGTCATTCAGCTATGGAATATCAATTTTAAAAATTAACGTTTTTTACAAAATAAAAACGAGTATTTATTTTATTGTATCCAAGTAAAATTAAAAATATGAGACACCAAAGGTATTTACATATTAGTTTTTTACATGTAGGGAATTGAAAAAAAATACATCAAAATAATAAAATGTTAGTAAATATAAAAAAAAAACACCCATCTAGATGCAGAATCCCCTTAAAGCAATTAGGCATCGTCTTACTCCCATACTCTATAGATAGTCTAAGAGCCGAGAAGCAATTCGAAAATTATAAGCACACGAGTTCATATCTCTTTATATATATGTAGGAAGTTGTATTAACACTTTTTTCCATTTGGGCTAATTTCGGTGAATGTCGAAATAAATGTAAGGCTGCCGGTAGAATAAAGATATGAAACCATATTTTTTTAAAATTTTAATTTATAATAAATGATAAATCTAGATTGGTTTGAAGTTGGTGGATACAGGGCTGCCATTATCTTTCCTTAGGCAAACAAGTGTGTAAATAGTGCTCAAAGGGAAAAGTATTCGGACATAGTGTATATATTTTTTTTTAACTTGATGCAAATGTAAACAGTAAATTTAGTTGACTTATGCCTATTTTGATCTGCACAAAATAGGAAAATAAGGTAAGAGATTGTATAACTCTAATTATTATAGATTGTTTGTCGTTTTGGTCATAATAATATGGCTCTCTCTCTCTCTCTCTCTCTCTCTCTCTCTCTCTCTCTCTCTCTCTCCCTCTCTCTCCCTCTCTCAAAATTTTAAAATTAATTTAAGACTAATACTTTTTTACTATAAAACCAACTGTCTGTTGACAGAAATATGACTCTCAAATTATACTTGATTGAATTACATAACAATAATGCATTACTATATAATGCTCTAATATTGAGAAAATCTTCAATAGTTAATATACATTTTTAATCTAAAGGTGGGCTGGCCACTTATAAAAAGAAGACTGTTTTATTATGTTTTAGTTTTATACAAGGATATTTTAAGATTTATTTTACATCTTTCCATAAATAATATAAATCTATAGTGAGCTATATTTAACACTTGGTATATGATAAAAGTTATAAACTGCTTTATTTCATTCCAGAGATTTCATTATTACGAAAAAAAAAAAATATAACTGTGTTAGAGGGTGATTCTGTCACAAAAACGATTTATTAAGTTTCTTTGAAGAGTCCCAAAGGTCCGCTCGCTAAAAGCTTCTCTCCCTCGCCTCATTTGGCTTTTCCGTTGCTTTTGGTCAAACTTTACTTCCGTTATTGAGTTATTTCGACAACAGTGACAAGAGGGTATTGTTTCTGGAACAGTTCAATGAAATTTACACCTATTAGTTGTTCATATATTTATCTTCTTTTAAATACCACTCCTTTAAATCGATATCTCATTTTGTTATATATTGTGACAGTTATATTGTATTAACAGTCTGCACAATTAAGTATAGACTAAACTGTTAGTGATGGTACAGGCATATATAGTCACTGAACAATTAGTAATATTTATTTTTAAAATTATATTTAATTTCAAATCCCTAGATTAAAAGATGGAAAGTAAAAAATGGATAAATATGAAAGGTATTAGTAATATTATTTTACGATAAGGTGGTAAATAAACTTGTAATACAATTTCAATTTAACTTTAAATTGCAAGTTTTTATACTTCAATGTGTTTATAATTTAATTTGGTTCTTTATTTGCAGAGTTATTTTAATAAGAATTGTGCTAACAATGTATTTCAGTTTAATAATGTTCATAGTTATTTGAAAATTAAGTTGTGTAGTAAATTATTAAAGAGTTTTGTTTCACTTGACAGGAAGAGAAATATTTTTTTAATTACATGATTGTCAACGGTCATCTTTGTATTTCTTGATAGCGAATTCTAGGATAAAATTAATGTCGATAATCTATTGTTATATTTGCTATGATTACAAGATTGTAACGATAGATAAACATTATAAATGTTCCACTAAGAAAAAAAAGGTTACATTCACACTCGCTAATTACAACCATTTGTTATAACCGTTGTGCTTAGACTGTACACAGGGTCGCAGGGTATTCTAGCAAGCTGTGTAAGCAAGGTTATTCTGGTAATATTACGTTTTTCATGCGTATACTATGGTAACGTACACCACAAATATATGTATTGAAAAATCTTTCTTTAAAAAAAATTATGAATATTCAGTAATAAGTTAAGAGGAATATTACCATATTGATATATTATATATACTATTGTAATTCGCATATTTTAGAATCGAGATATCCCGCTTTTCAGTTGCTGCAATTCCCGTTATAATTTTCTTTCCTAAATTCTGCTTATCTCGTGTACATAAGGTGTAATATGATTAGCGACCAAGTATGCCAACATTGCCTTGTAATTTTCTAAGATATGATATTGTATAACTATTGAAATCTTTATTTTATGTGCAAAGTAAAGAAGGCTATATAATATACTGTAAGCAAATAAAGAATTAAACTAACATGAATATTATTTAAACTATTGTTTATTATAAAAAATTATTAAAAGTTCGGTTAAATATTAAATTTAAAAATTATTTAGGAACGAATTCAACTCAAATCTATGTTAAACTTAAATAATGTGTCTTATTCTTTTATTGCGTACATTTCCCTTAATATAAGACATGGATCACCTATGTTTTTGCGCGCAAAATGTGAGTTACGAAACTATTTTCAAGAATGTAATTTTGAATAATGGCAATTATTTGTTCAACTAAATTTATATAAACACAAAATAAACCATAACATAATAAATATTGTTTATCTAAATTTATTTTAGTAATATTCAAGTTTTATTAATTATGAAAATTCGCTACCGACTCACAAACAAAAGTATAATAAAGAACTATTTATGAGTTTTTGTTAATAGGTTCAGTTTTTACATGAGGAAAAAAAGGAGGATTCTCATTCTAAACATTTTTGATCTACTTTGAAAACTGTATTAAATTTAGATTATAGAATAAGAAACCGTTCCCTATTCCCTATTGAGAGGTCGGCAAGATATTATAATGTAGCGCATTAAGTGGTAAAGGCAGCACTGTATTTCATCTTCAAATTATATCATAGTTTGTCAATTAGTTGTAAATTCAGTTCAAGTTTACATAAAGAGAAAAAAATTGCATATATCGTTTACTTGGTAGTCAGAATCATTTTGATTTGCACGTTTATTTGAATTTTAGATTAATGCAATAAATTACTTTTTTGCACCAGTTGTTCAGTCACACATTAATAAACAGCAAAGAGATGTATTACAGCACCAGCTGGCAGGAAAAATACGGAATGAAACTGGCAAAAGGTAAAAATTGTCACCTGAAAGAGAATAACAGGGACGACAGCTTGGTGATTAAAGTTTCAACTTGCCATGTTTTATAACACGTTGCATTTCTATGGCAAATATCTAATTACATTTCAGTGTATTTTTTACAGTATAATTTAATTGGTATTTTCATCTCCCTACATAATTAAGGGCAATAGTGACTAGGGAAATGTTATTCAACAGGCTACTAGCTCATTTACTATATATATATATATATATAATTTATATATATTTATATAATGTTACACAGAAAATTTTTATAATACAAAATTTTAAACAAGTACATACAAAAAATACGCAAGCATACGAACAAATGTGTATAGAAAATCTACAATATACACATCATTACCATTGATTTATCATTTGTTTATTTTATCTTAATTTATATACAAAATCTAATATACTTAATATATTAATGCAAAATTATGTATATAGTTCCCTATAGGATCATTAACTGTTTTGAATCAACGAATAATTATTAACTTCAATTTTAAACGAGTATGATATATCAGTAAATACTCGGTAGTATTGAATTTCACAGGGCCTTCGTGAATTACTTTTTCTATTGGAAGTAATCGGAGTCTAATATATGAACTATTTTAGGAACAGGTTCATATAAAGTTTTACGACGAGGTTTCAACAAAAATGGGTAATTGGTGTTATAAAGAGAAAGAAATGCAAAGTGAATTTGGTCTGTACGTGTTTGTATGTCTTTAATACTTTATAGTTAGTTTTTATTTACTCCTGGTGTTGACCTTTAACTACTCAAAGTTAGGTAAAAATTATTCATGAGCAAAATATACAAAATTTTCAAAACTTATATCTTACACTTTTAATGTTAGTATTCTTAGAAATGTACAGCACACTGCTCTAGCTGTAAAAGAACACGATATAATCATTAAATTTAAATTATTATTTTGTTTCTCATAAATAAGAAATAATACAAGAATCATTGAATTAAATTATAATTTTATTTCGTTTCAAGGAATCTATCACACATACTCAAATAGTACCCGATGTATATAAGAAAATATAGATTTGATCTACGTAATTGGATAGAAACATTTCGAAACCAGCTTCAATTTACGTTATTTGTTGTACTTATACAATTGTTGCTTAAATTATTCTAGTCTGGAACACACAAGTTTTTAGTTTGTTTCAGTAACAGATAAATTTCCCCCTATTAAAGATTGAGAAATAAAAATATTGGAATGAAATTTTTTTAAGTCCTTTAACTAACTTAAGTACTTACTTAAGAAATTACTTAAGTCCAACTATACATATGAATGCCAAATGTTATAAGTGCATAACGTGTCTCCAAAACACTAAAAATCCTATAAATCTGAAACATTTTGGCAAATTAAATTACACTAACCTGATAGACATTTAAATGTTTGTAGTGAGTTAAATTTGCAAGTACATATTTATGTAGTATGTATAGAAAATATAAATAAATTAGTAAAATACTCTAAGATAATAAATACCGGGCTAGTGCTACATTAGAGAGCAAAGATATGTTTGTCTAAGGTGTACTATTTATGTAAGTAATTATTGAGACAACCGCTTGTCGCGTTAGTTGTATTTCACCTAAGCTAACGTTCCCTTAATTAAACCCCCACGTTCGCGCTCTTTCAGTTTCTCACTTGACCCCTGTATTCTGGTTAAACATTTGCTTCATGTTTCATTAGTACTTGCTGCACAGTTTTAACTGAAACTCTGCCAAAAATGTGCATTAGCATTGCATTACATTTAATGCATAATTTTTTGCACCATCAAAAAATTCCATTTGGCATATATACATAATTTAGTTCCAAACATGGAGTACTGAAATAAAAGCTTTACAAATATAACTATGTTCCAAAATGTTACAGTTATTATTTTTTTGAACGATCTTTTATTGTATTGACTTTTCTTATTAAGTACGCGACATGGCCTACTTAAAATCTTGATCTTGCCGGTCCGTCTAAACCATATTTGAATAAAATATGTTTTATTTTCAACAAGATAGAGCTTCTCCTTATTATACTCTTGCTGTGTGACACACTATCATGGCTAGATGCACACTACCTGAATCACTGGATCGGTAGAAGTGGATCAATTGAGTGGCCGGAGAGGTCTCCAGACTTATCACCCTTAGAATTTTTCGCAGTTACTTGAAATGAGTAGTTAAAAAAAAACATCCAACAGGTGTCCAAGACTTGAAAAACAGGATCACTGCTGAGTGCAGACGCTCAACCAGAGGAACTGTTAGAAAGGTTAAGTAAGAATTTGAACATAGGTAATTGTTTTGCTTGAACAATTGCTACCAATTTGAAAATTTTTATTGAAATTTACAAAGGATTCACAAAAATATTCTGTGAGTAATTTTGTTGTTATTAACAGTTGTGCAGTAGTTTTTTAGACTAATTTATTGTTGTGAAAGAAATTACATTATTGACTGCTGATACCTAACAGCTTGGCCGATATAATTGTTTTTAGCAAAATACGGCATTTTTATGAGATTCAATTTTACAAGGATTAGTTGCCATTTCAAAATGTTGGCTTTTGTAAGGGGGGATGGGAATGACGTTGAACATATTTGTTTGTTCCCCCAATTAGTACTATACACTCCGGTTTACAGAATTTTTATACTTGGGCTATAAGTCTTTTATTACGAGTTTGAAGTCTTCAAATGAACAAGCTGGATATATTATGTGTTTAAGTCTTGTGCGTGTGTGTGTGTGTCTTTTCATTACTATAGCAGGTATAATTAAACGTTGTACAGAATGACGATAACACAAGAGGGTGGTGACTTCTGAGGTCGTAGTAATAAATACTCGAATTGCAAAGTTTACTTATAAGTTCAATTTAATTAATGAAACTTACAAGCACCACTTTTAGTTGGTAATTTAAATGTATGTCTTGCCACGTTGCTGCCAATTAGAGTACAAGAACTAAAAATGTATATCTGATAGGAGGGCCTAAAATATCCAAAGGTTCTATGGAATTAAGCCTACGATATTTTACTTTATAAAACTTTAACATTTTACTTCCCTTCGCAATATGAAGACTCACAACCCGGGCGTCGGCGTCTTGGCACTAGACATTGAAGCTGTAGTCTAAGAAGGGTTATTTCTAGTCGGTAATTACTAGAAGAGGAGTAGAAGTTATGAAAGTGGTAGCCATCTACTCAAATAATACGTGAGATCGCCTAAAACAAATTCGCGACGGTATTAGCCATTTAATAAGACAAAAAACTTATCACAACGTGTTCGTCAGAAAGACGACGCCAAAACTTGTATCCATTTCAATCAAGCAAGTTAAGTTACTTTACTATTTACAACTTTACTTTACGTTACATTCATTTTTATATGTTTGGCGTCAAAGGGCTAATTTAATAATACGAAAATATAAATTTTACTTACGTATATAGCGCGCGAGGTGAAATCGGTCACGTAGTTGGGCTGCTACGAAGGGTTACAATAAAATATTCATACGCGTGCCAATTAGGCAGTTAGTCCGCCGATAATTTAGTTCCGGAACATTGGATAAAAAATAATATTAAGTTGTACTGGCTAATTAGGTTGTGAAATGTTGCATTATATAAAATGGAAATAACTAACGGTACAACCTTATGAGAATGGTGGTGACGTGAAGTAAGTGGTTTATAACTTAAGTGGTCTCCTTGATACGAATAAACTATTTATATATCTTACGCAATAAGAAAGTCCACTTGCACAATATTATCTTCCTGCACGAGTAGATAGCTCTGGACTGGGTCACTGCAAAGTGCAAAGTTCTTACCTAGTTTGAGTCTCAGTTCTGAACTGATTCTGGATATCTCCACAGGGACTCCCCGAAACACATGTTCTAGGTGGTATTAGATTACTACAGTGTTGGGTAGCTTATACTAACCACCTATTCATGTGCTAGTATTAGGGGTGTTAATGGTCAGTACTATGAGTCAATCCTTTTCTTTTAAGATGATTATCCCTTTTTGATTGCTTCCGTTGATTTTTTTTCAATGGACTTGGATAATACAATATAACTAAAATTCATTTTTGTATCTTTACTCTTTGAAATGACAAGATATATTAAACTAGATATGCTAGAACTATATAATAATCGTTTGAAAGATAAAATAGTAAAGCATTAATTTAGCAGTATTACGAATTTCATACATTTACTGCGACCTGTACCATTTTTAACAAATTTTATATCATTATAAAGTGGATTAATAAGTTTGGAACAACGGATACTTCTCTTTAATTTAATGTTAGTGTTCATAAGTGATATATGTGAATTTCCTACCGATAACTAACATAAGGACGTGTATGTATTTAAGTTGTTGAATATGAAATAACAAAAAATCCATACATTTATAGGTTATCAAGAAACATTCAAAGCACACTGCTCTTGCTTAACTGTTTTGTATTAAAACAAAATTTAGAAACGATAACCTGATGTAATGTTTGATGTGTCAAGTTCTGGCTACATAAAATATGCAAGCATTGAAGAAAGGAGGTTGTGTGAAATGCATGGAAGTATTGAGCGCCGAATTTTATGACTTGCTTCTCAGCTCATTTTTTGTTAATACAGTAATCTGAATTCACAGCAGGTCTTCTGTTTTAGATTTGTCATATTACTACAATCCTTCAGCCAAAGTCCTTGGGAAGTCTTTTGGTGCAAGTTTAATGTAGTACCAAAATTCGTATTAACGGTGAAGCATAACTACGTCGGTTACAAACGCATTAAATTTAAAGTAATTAATTTAATATAGTGTTTTGGTATATTTGAGCAAGGATACTAATAATTTGAATGAAAGTAAAGTTTTTGGTGTTAAGAAATGTTTATGTGTAATTCTAAGTTTAATTACCTATAAATCAGGTACATTATCATTAACTTAGAATATTTTAAGAGGGTTGCCTATCCCAATATCTGACCTATGCATAGACTATAGTTAAGTACATTTTAAATATAAAACTACAACAAAGAGAAGGTATTAATTAATAACGGGTTTATTTTAGTATCAATGCTTGTTTAACTACCTCTAAAAATACTTATTTATAAACGCATTATATCGAAACTATTATTTCTTTAAGCAAAATCTTAGCTAGTATTATTATTATAAAATCTGTAGGCTACATCTATTGTACTAAATAATAAGGAAGTATCTGAAAGCCCTAGCTTTAATCATTCTACTTGTAGATTAAAAAGGTAATTTTTTGGAAAATAAATATATTAACACAATAATAAATACATTATATTAACTTTACAAAAAATATTATAATGTGCTCTACTAATTGAAACTACAAAGATTATACATTATGCTGATCTGTGTACGTTACTAAAGGCATTTCTGTAATTGTGTCACGAAATCAAATAAATAAATAAATAATTTTTACCTGAACGATAAGTAGAGATATAAATTAAAAAAGAAAACTAAAATTATAGTTTCTTCGTCTTTTAAGGTACGCAATCCACAACTCCACGTCTACCCCTAGAAAAATAGCTGTTTATTTTATGCTTTATGTGTTAACACCTATATTATACACTTAGTGATGAAATATAATTTAATGTTTGCCATTTTTAACACATTGTTATTGCAGATATGATAATAACACATTTTATTACATTTTTGCAGCTTTAAAGGCTTAGTTGGTTACAAGGGACCACAACCTAATAAAAAAAACTAAGTTTTTAAGTTTTAGATTAATTCCGTTAAAAACTAATAAGGAAAGAAATCATATTTATATTCATATATCTCAGTGTCCAGATAAAGAATGTCGTAGAAAAAGTGTCCTAAAAAGATAGTTTAAAGTGTAAAAAATAACTAGAAACTCCCTCCCATCCTCATTATAAAACATATGAATTTATTGATTAAAACTTACTGAATTACACCTGAAAGGGCATCTAATGACAAAATTACAATAAATAGGTGCAGCGATGCAGGATGATCCACAGAAAGGGATGGATTTTTTTTTCAATAACTATAGTAATCTACTCGTATTTCAGATGTTTTTGCTGGTATAACAATTTATTACTAGACAGACTCTACTTATAATTGATCAGCTGTGAGTTTTCATTAATTAATCAAAACATATATTCAAGCTAAATACGGCTTAAAAGGATTATTTGCCATGTTCCTAGTTACATACAATTTTACATTCAAATTATTAGACAACTAACTTATTTTAAATCTGTAACTTTTACATAATAAAAACTATTTTAATTATGCAAAACTATAAATGCTGTGTTTAAAAAATAAAAGAGAGCAATAACTTACAAGTAGTATGGAATAGAACTAACGAACTATTTTATTTGACTCTTGATATTTCCATTGATGATTAGCAAAAGTTAACAAGATAACTGTATTAGAGGGAGATTCGGTCACAAAAACGATTTATTAGGTTGCTTTGAAGGGTCTTAAAGGTCAGTTCACTAAAAGCTCCTCTCCCTCACTTCACTGAGCTTTTCCGTCCGCTTTTGGTCACACTTTAGCCCCGTTATTGGGTTATTTGAACAAATGTTACTAAGCGTGATTGTTTATCCCACTAGATGCAATTTTAAGGTATTAACTGTTTGCATATTCATGTGTCTTTAAGGAAAGGAAATTTTTTTATAAAATGTTTTACGCAAATAATACGTGTTGGCACATAGTACATAAAGTTATACTTATACGTTACTTATAGTTATACGTATAAGTGAGTATAGACTAAACCGTTAGTAGTGCAAAAGGCACTACATTCATAGTCACTAAGGAACGACGTATTGTTAATATTTGCATTTTAAACTATATTCAATATTAAATCCTTAGATATGAAATAAATGAAAAAAATATTTGACATGGATCAAAGGAATTAGTTACATTATTTTTGTCCAACCTGGTAAATTAAATTAAAACTTAATTTGTATTAAAATGTATACTGATTGCTCCTTAGAGTGGTTTTAAATATATCTGATATTTCATTATTAATTATTTGTTAGGTTAAAACAATAATTATCTTGTAAATGTTTTTTATTATTGAGTACCTGCAGTGTTGTGAAGATTATTTGAATGTATTATTTATAGTTAGTAAATAATTAAGGATGTTTTTTATCTAATACGGAGGGAAATGTTTTATACAATATATAATTGCCAAAGGTCGTATTTCAATTTCTAATAGTGATTTCAGGATAAAAAGGCCCATTATTTATTGTTGTATAAGCTACGAGTGCACGATTGTACAGATTGATGTAACATTATAAATGTTCCTCTACGAAACCAATGGTCACATTCACACTCGCTAATTACAACGGTTTGTTATATCTGTTGTGCTTGGTCAGACTGTAAACAGGGTTGCAGTTTAATATACCTAACCGTATAATGGGGAATTTTCTGGTAATATTACGTTTAACATGCTTGTACTATAGTAAAGTACATTATAAATATATTTATTAGTAAATCTTCCTATAATAAATCTTATGAATGTTAGATATTGAAATTAAATTAAATGTTGCCTTATCGATCAATTATTCTTATTGTACTTCAAACATAGTAAAAATGAAGATAAACTTTGATCCCCAGTTCCTTGAATTCCTGTTGTATTTTCTTCAAACAATTCTGCTTCTCTCTTCCACGTAATGAATAATACAGTTAGTAACCAAGTATGCCAAGGGATAATACAATTAGTTATTAAGTATGACTAGAACGTCTCGTTATTGTTCGTATGCATATATACAATAAAGAAAGGAAATATGTACTATTTCAAGAAATTTTTTTTTTCAAAAAGAATATTACATACGATTATAAACCTTGCACTTTCAAATTATATACAACACCCTTAGGGCTCCTAGAGGAGTAGCTAATTTGGTTGGGACCAAATGCTGTTATTTGGTGGATTTAGCATAAATATGTTTTATAACTACAAATATTGTTTAATTAGTAACATGAACTAAAAAATTAAAACTATAATGTGCCGGGTTTTTTTATTAAAAACATGTCATTTTTAACAATAAAAGTAGCGAATATGTTGTACCAAATGACGATAACACATGGGGGTTATCACACACACTTCTGATGTCGTAGTAATAAATACTCGAATTGAAAAGTTTACTCATAAGTTCAATTTAATTTACTAAAACTTACAAGCACCACTTTTAGATGGTAAAAGAAATATCTGCCTTGCAACGTTGCTGCCAATTAGAATACAAGAACTAAAAATGTATTCTTATAGGTGGGCCTAAATATCCAATGTTCTATGGAATCATACCTACGATGTTTTACTTTATAAAACATTAAGATTTCACTTCCCTTCGCAAAATGTAGACTCACAACCCGGGTGTCGGCGTCTTGGCACGAGACATTGAATCTGTAGTCTGGGAAGGGTTATTTCTAGAAGAGGAGTAGAAGTTAAAAAACTGGTAGCCATCTATTCCAATAATACTTGAGATACGTGAACTCACCTAAAACAAATTCGCGACGATATTAGCCATTTAATGATACAAATTACTTATTACAACAACGTGCTCGCCTGAAAGACGAAGCTACAACTTTTTATCTATTTCAATCAAGCAAATAAAAGATCTTCAAGGGTAAGTTACTTTACTATTTGCCACTTTACTTTATGTTACATTCATTTTTATACGTTTGACATCAAAGGGCTAATTTAATAATACGAAAAGATAAATTTTACTTACGGACAAAGCGCGCGAAATCTGATCGGTCACGTAGTTGGGCTGCTACCTGAGTGCTACCAGTTGTCAGCTGTATTTCACCTGAGCTAACGTTCCCCTAATTAAATCCCCACGTACGCGCTCTTCCAGATTGTCACTTGACCCTTGTATTCCGACTAAACACTTGCTTAAGGTTTAATTAGTACTTAATTAGCAAATTTTCCCGATTTTCCGAAAAACATCTTACTCTTAACATTGTTATATTGGAGATATATTTTCCAGCATGTAATAGTACGTGATGTTTAACGCGACTTCATTAACAGTCTTTCATAAAAACAGGAATTTAATAGTTCCTGAAAGCTACATTAATTTTCCAAAAACCGTGATTAATTTCAAAATAAAATAAGTATTCCTATATAAAATTAGCTGACGTTATTTAAAGATTGTATGACACCATGTACTTTTAAATTTAATTCTAGCCTGTTTTCATTCCTGACCTAGTGTGATAAGCATTTCTAGTGTTTCAATAGTATTGTAGTTTTAATAAAGATACATTAAAAAGTTTAAAACCATGGCATCATCGTGTAAGAAATAAACTGTTGTCAGATATTGGCAACAATAAATCCAGACATTTGGCATTATTATAAAATAACTAAATAAAAAATATTTAATTATAAGTAATTCAACTATGAATTTTATAAAACTAAATAGTTAATAAGCATGTGGATTAGTTAGCAGCTTGGAATTTTCAAAGCTGTTTTTCGATGAAACGCAAAATGAAAGAAAGTCCTCATTGCTCGGGGCATTTGTTATCATTTCTTTCTTCTTTTCCATATTCTGTGATGTTTGGTGCCTCTACTTGTAAACATACTTTTCAGCCTCAGAAAAGTTATCATGCACTCTAATTTAAATGTAAGAATGTATCTAATAATACGTAATAAGAATCAGTTGTGTATAGTATTATTTATACTCGTTATTGTATATGTATTTAAATGCCACAAGTTATATATACTGTGATATAATACTGTTCATTTTTTAATTGTAATATAACGAAATCTTCGAATGTTTGAAGAAAAAACTGTTAAATGTTTTTAGAGGTTTATAATAAAGGTCATTCACTTTAGATAAAGAGAAGGACTAGTTAATAATTAATTGCATCAAAATCAGAAGAGATGCTTCCATTCATATTGAAACATGTTATTATTTAGTTTCATGTTTTAATGAATACAATATACACATAAATAATTACAATGAAGTGTGTAATTGATTTATTAAATTAATTTTCAATGTTATGATTTTTTAACTAATTTGGATCAATATTGATAAACAGAAATATTGCAAACTACATAAATAACTGTATATATACTATTTTTATATATATATATATATCCAATTATTGAATGTTAAATTTAAAAATTAAAATAATTTAAGATGACAAAATATGTCACATTAGTGATAACAAGATAATAATAACTGGACAAGCTTAAATTTGATATTCATTATCGAACTCAGAGCTGCGTACATGGAAATTACGCTTCATGCCAACTCTATATTCTATTCTCTCAAGATATCCTGAAGGTATACCAAGAGAAATTAAAATTTGTCATTATACCCTCAAGTTAAAGAATTCGATGACGCTCAGCCTATGAACTGAATTTAATTTATTTTATTTCGTATATATTGCCTAATTAATTAAAATTGTATAAAAATACATGTAATACTGAAATATTAATCATTTTCTCATATCATCAGACATGACAAGTTAAACTAGACACTTCATTCAGTCGGATAGTTCTTACTAAAACTCACATCACATGTAGAAAGTGGTCAGCAACTCTTACCAACAAATACTTAGCCACTCTTATCTAGCAAATCTCGGAAATCCCTCTAGGAATGTTACGAAAGAAACATAACTACTTGTACTTAGGAATTTACCTTCAAAGTGATATCTTACTACTACTATTACAATATTGAAGGTAGAATTGTTATGTAGTTTAACTCTGCTACAAAACTCTTCTGGTGTCTTCTTAAGTAGGAAAAGTCATTAAAATGAGGGGTTTTAAAAAGAGGTACAGAAAGGGATGACGTGCATCCGTTACTCCTAATAAATACTGCACCAATACAAACACACGTTTTGTTATGCGCTTACATAAGATTTACTGCATTACGCAATGCCAGTTTTGTTTGTGGTAGAACAAAACACCACACAGGGACAAAAGCAACCATTTGTGAGGTGTTCGCAACTAAAACTCTGTTACACCGCCGCATACTTTAAAACAATGTTGCAGGAACTCCGCGCTCTCTCACTGGTCCAAAACCATAAATACCTTCTCAGATTAGTTCAGCTACAATTTGGTCTTCTATTTCACCTGTTTGTTTAATTATAAAATGTATAAAATACACAATTTACCGCAATATTTCCAACGATCTAGTACATACTCGTACGCCCCGTGTAGTGTAACAGAGGGTTACGATGAGCTTTAAGTCTGTAAACTAATTTCAATATTGGCAGATGGAACGACAAGGAATTGTACAAAAAAAGTATTTACATCACCCGGCAAAGGAAGAGAAACTTATCTCAAGACATTTGGCTTGTGTGTTATTGTATTTTTATTGTAGAGTTTTAATTTATCCTCAATGAGTTTTAATTTTTCCCAAACTTCTAATGACTAGTCATTTCTGTATGTCGATACACAGAATAAATGTAGAATAAAATTACCCGAAGTGTTAAAATTTGTAGTAAAACTCAAACGCATTCCATTTACAGGAGCATTGAAAAAGGTACATATAGATCCTTTGTGAATCTCAATTTCTATCTGTCAAAGAGTAGTTTATATTTCATTGGTATTGTGGATAACAGTGATGTCGACGAAAAAATACATATTTTGTATTGAAAGGAGGATGTAATAATGTTTAATTGTGCAAAATATTGCATTAGCTTGTTAACGAAATATCATGTAATAATTTGATTAAATGCATAATTTAACTGAAAATAATGGTTTCCCATTTAACGTTACTATAGTAAGCGGAGTTATAAACATATCGAGATATATAAATAAAATTATCTTTCTATTGAGTAATAGGTACTCTCAAAGTTATATAATAATAGTAAAGCAATCCTTTATAGTTAATCTTTATTCATGTCTATTCAAAAATTACTTTGCTTGGTTTGTCTTTTTGAAATTGGTATTTTGAAAGACACCACAACAAATGAAAAGAACATTAGCTGAACCAGTGGCATTTATCCTTTTCCAATTTTCTTTCTCGTGTAACGATCGTTTGTTGTTTATATTTTGCCTAAAAGGGAAAAGCCAAACTGGCTGGCACCAGACCCACTATCAGTACATGCTTTCCTTGGAAATCTTAGAGCTGTAAGTAAACCCCATTCAATCTAATTAAATCATAGAAAAAAAGCAGTATTTTCTTACAGTTAACCATGTCGTTACAATATAGTAAATTGTTACACAAGTAATAATAACATTTAAATATTTATCTTAAATTAATATAGCACAGTAAAAATCGACATTGGTGAGGAGCCATTATGAAATTCTAAATCTAATTGCATTTCATGTAATAAGCAATATTGGATCCGTATATTGGTGAACCCACTGGTTAAATGACCCCTTTTACAGTAATGACGAATGCAAATTTAATGACAGACTGGGTTGCTTATTTATACTGTTTAGAGATTTTTTTTTAAAACTTATTAAGTATGTACCTCAAAAAGTCTACATGTATAATTTTATACATTAATGTTATTTAGTAGTAATAGTTAGGTTAGTTGATGTGAGAAATATATTATTTTATAATGAATGAGCAATAAGTGTTTTAACTAGTAATGTAACTATTCTCTAAGATGTAATAACGAAACCCAATTTTAAGTGACAATGAGAAAGATAGCAGTGAATACGTGATACAATTTTCCTACATCCAATGACACTTATTTTCTATGTCCTATATACTTTTTATATAGAAAGGCAAACTTCTCAGATATCTGGCAGTTTCTTTACAAACGTATAAATATTCTAATTTATTTAGTGTAATGGTAGCACATTCACCCGGCAAGTGAGAGATCTGGGTTCGATTCCCGGAAGAGTAAGTACTTTTTGTAATTCAATGTTTGTTGAAATAAAATTCGGCTAATTTAATTAATAAAAATAAATCATGTGTATATATATATATATATATATATATATATATATATATAAAACTAAACAAACAAATGGATATTAGAGTAAAATAACTTAATGCACTTACTATCCTGTTGTAATGAACAAAAATTAAGAATTAAAGAAATTATAAAATCCTTTAAAAATAAACAGATTTTCACTGTTTTATAAAATACATAAATCATACATTACTGGTTTCCTTATTATTAAATAAAAAAAAATATTTTGTATTAGATATTACACCTGTGGTCGTAAGGTTTGTATAAGCGCATTTCCCATGTGTCGGGTAGGACAAACCGACATTTTCCATATGGGAAACACATTGATTCCACATATCCCATAGGCCCTACCTGTCGAGTGCTAATCCTAATACACATATCCTCAAGGGGATCTAGCCCCTGATCACTTTCTCCATGCCTATATCAGTCGTACTTTACAAAGAACAGGAGCAAGTTCCCTGTACCATAAACATCAGTGAATAAACATTTCGATATTGAAGTTTACCTAATATTTCCTTGACACTATATAGAGATTCTTATGACGTAAGATGGACATTAAGAAATATTCGATAACAAACATATGCGAAAATGTTCTTTGAATGTCTTTTTTTCTTTACATTCCACAGATTTTGGTGGACTAATTATTAAGGTTTTAAGCGTTTAACTATACTTCATGGAATATAATAACAACTAAAAAACTTTCGCCAGTCTGGATTTCCACCTAATATGTACATAATTAGTTTATACGTTTAATTTTTTTAAGAGAAAAATATTTTTTTTTTTTTGTATAAACCCTGAAAAGTAATTACGGATCTAATAATAAATAGAATGAGAACATTGTTATTTACTTAGGCAGACTTTAATTCTAATTTATTGGCGGAACTATGAAAGAACCACACATCCATACTTTTGAAAGAAGGGCGTTTTTAAGCCAATATTCAATTCCTTCAAAATGTTTAAATCATGTTTGTACTGTATATAAAAATAGTATAATTTAGTCCAAGTTTTCTTACTAACTTTAAATTTTTAAATTATTAACCCACAACATAGTTTTATTTCTATACTAAAAGGGGAGAAAGTATGAACTATTAGACTACTCACTAGGGATGGGTAGCTCTCTTAACACTGACATAGCGGATATTATTACACATGGCACACACAGCACGGCCACTGAGCGCTGCATAATTATTTATGGGTTGATTACGTAGCCTAACACTAAACTTACAGTATGTCGTTTTGCCAAAGGTTAATTCGGAAATAAAATTTTGAATGAAATGTTTTGACTCTTATAAAACCTAAGTGCATTTCTTAATAAGACACTCACTTAATACTACGACTTAAATATCACAAAAGGCATTCTAAATAATAAAAGAAAAAAAAATACGTTCAAAATACGATAGAATAAATATTAGGTTGAATTTATTTTTAATCAAAGATGCATAATATTGCAAAAAAGGATGTAACGGTAATTTCTATATTTTACAATTCAGTGACTTTTGACAATTTATGTTGCAGAGTGGGCTGCTGCCTAAAGTATTATTTTTGCTATCGTAAACTATAAAATCATGGTGTGACCATGGTGGTAATCATGGTGGTGGTCAACTCGTTGTTCTTGAAGTAATATTCCAAAAACTATCTTCAATGATCAGATTACATAGACTAATAAATACGTATAAAATGATATTTACATGTATATCATGAATCATACATCATGAATGATTGAAATGTTACATTTACGAATCAAAAATTACACCTCCGTCATAAAGTGCCCTATGAGGGCAAATAATATAGAAGTATGTTATTTCTCTTGAGAATATATATGAAGAAATAATTCCTTTTATGTAAATAATATTGCTCGAACAACGAATAATCTGAGGGATGACTAAAGCTAACTGAAAATGTGAAAATAAATATCTATGATATAAAATTTGAATTTCTTACTTACTCTGTTTTAGAGTTTGAAATATTTAGTACTAAAAACAAACAAAAACCAAATACGATATTCATAAATGTACGATAAAACTAAATATATATTTTATACGATTTCGAAGGCTACAGACACTACAAATGGAGATAATTGCTAGAGTGTTATAACTTTATTCACGCATACATTAATAACAATATTAATTAAGGTATAGATATATAATAGCTGTTACCCGTTGATTTAATATTACATTTCGTGTGTTTAGCATCTGTATTAGACTTTCTGGTACGAATAAACTATATTTTCAACGCTAATTTAGAATTTTCCTTGTTTGTCGCAATCAATAAAAGTGTATATTTATGGCTACTGTAATTTACTTGGTTCTTAATAACCTAGTTTTTTGTGTCGTAGGTAATGGATAAAATTTAGAGCTGAAATTTATAAAAAAAATAGCCCACCGAGTCATCTAGCATAGTTATTCCGATTGTTTCAAAAGCAGTCTCCAGAGTCACATTCTGACCATCTTACGTTTATTACATTTTCTAAAGTAGATGAGTACTTTCATAACCACTGAAATATAACACAGAAAGATGACGATTGGTTACTTCTTAGCAAATTTATGCATTGCAAATTTCTACAAATTGAAAAAAGTAGTTAAATTAATTAAGAAAGGGGTTGTGATGTCATAATACATAGTTTACTTAGAGCACTTAATTACATTTGACAGGTTTATTTCACAACTTTAGAGACCAGGACGGCATTTTTCACAACTACGACCTGTCAAACGTAGCCTGGTGTGATTGTATAGCTAATAATTGTGTTTTATTTCGTACCCGTAGGAATGTCCTTATACAATTTCAGTTTAATCGGTTACATAGTTTGCACGAAAAAATCAAAACAAACAATCAAAGGCAATTTGATTTATAACATTAAAATGGATATATAATCAATATAAAATTGCACGTCGTTATATGTATTACAAATTTCTTGTAAATATTACATTAACATAAATAATTTAACTGGAAGAGAGGTGAGGTGTTGGTGAGAAATGTTTTTAAATAACAAGGGTCACTTTGTTTGAGTTTAATGTAGCGAATACTTTTCGCAACGGAAGTAATTTAAAGTGTCTCTTTTAATATATACCTGTCCGCAAAGAACGATTAAGGTTACTTTAATTTAATGAAATGTTTCTTACAAGTAACAGTGACAAACATTGTTTGTGGAGTCTTTTGAATTCTGCTTCCGTTCCTATGGACGAAGATTAATATTCTATTGTAGTTTGATGTGCCCTACACCATTTGCATAAACACATTTAAATTCAATTACAAATTAAGTTTAACAAAAATATAGTATATAAAAATGTATTGTAATTATTTTTTTATCAAGCGAATGTATTCTTTGTTTGCAATCCTAGTACCTAGTTATTTAAATACGCAGTATACCTCTATGATAAAGTTTTAAAGGAGAACGACTCATATTGAATACATTAATCTGCCTACGAAAAGGAAAGGAAATTAACGCAAATAACCACAATATAAGTAAATATATATTACATAAGCAGAAAATTACTTTGTCTTGAAGTGTGAAAAGCTACAAAATTTGATTAGAGAAGAGAAATGATCAATTAATATTTTTATCCATACGATACCTTCCAATTTAGGTTTCCACCAAAACAAGCGTGGTGAATTTCTTTCTTGGGATAAAATCCTATATCAGTTTCAAGAATGATCTGGCTTGTGCATTTCCAAACGTCTTCTGATTCCTGCGTTATTAGTTAATGAGTTTTTTAAATGCTGCTGGTATATTTCAAGTTACTGATTATTATGCTATTTATTGAAATCGATATTAAATATTTATATTATCTAAAACTGTGGATGTACTAATATATGTATATATATAT
The DNA here is from genome assembly GCF_021130785.1 of Homalodisca vitripennis. Taxonomy (NCBI): domain Eukaryota; kingdom Metazoa; phylum Arthropoda; class Insecta; order Hemiptera; family Cicadellidae; genus Homalodisca; species Homalodisca vitripennis. The sequence continues at coordinate 217,240,891 of NC_060207.1, read as the reverse complement.
ATATATATAATTTCAATAAACATTGAATCGCAAAAAAGTACTTGCTCCATATATATATATATATATACGTAATGGAGGTAATTGCTTAAGCGAATATAGAATATTTAGACAGCCTCATCAAAAATATTAATTTCTAAAGAGCAATAACAAAGAACACAGTGACTGATAAGCTCTCAGCCACATGTGAAATGAGCTCCGCGATGTTTATTTATAATTCATGATCTCCGCATATTACATTCGTTCGTTGATTGTCGGAAATAATTTTAGCTCCAACACAGAGTTTCTTTGCACACACTGCAAATTGTTATATACTTATAAATATTTTATAAATTCAGTATTATGCTCCGTAATTTATTCTCAGGATTAATAAGTTGTTGTGGTTTAAACATTTGAGTCTGTCACATAAGTTATTCATATTTTAGGAACCTATTACGTTTGTGACGTTAAGGTTGGTTTGAAACAAAACAGTTCTCTTGTGAATTTTAAATTTTTGCATTTGCATTTTAACCCATCATTTCTAGCATACCTCGCGAACAATAAAGGCTCATAGCGTATGCATATATCGTGGTTTAATCTACCTCCGCTACTGTTGTCACTTTGAAGTTTCACGTAATCTACCCTAGCGCCGTAGACTCCTTTCACATTATAATTACATCAATAATAAATGTTTGATACTCGTCCCTATTACATCTAACTTATATAAATCAATATTGTACTATTTAAATTTCAACATTGGAGAACTATTCACAGACCATTTCTGTTTTTCTCATTTATTATTTCGATACATTTTAAATTTAAAGTAAAACCTGTAGGAATTTTCAATGCTTGTTACAATAATCCTATTTAATTAATAATCGTTTTCTCTGCGTATTAAGCGAGTTTTATAATCTACATAACATTTTCAGTACTCTAAAAACTTTAATTTAGTACCCTCCTAAAAAAGTTTTCTGACCTCTAATAATTCAAGAAATGCAAGTTAACGAAATGGATCTTAAAATTTTATCAGGTGTATATGAGTTTCGGCATTAAAGTTTACTATAATTTGAATTTCTTGTGTAGAGTTAATTCTTTTTACTTATTATTCACACTTGATATATTTAAACAGACAAGACAGCTATAAATGAAAATGCCTTTATACCAAAGGAATTTTATAAGGGTACTTATTGGTTTGAGGACATATTATCACAAATCAAAAAAGAGCTCATTGTAAAATCTTTACAGTTTTAAATAAAATAATGTATATTGTAACGTAAAACCCGACATAAAAAGCTTAAATTTACATATTTAACCACGTACAAATAGAAGTAAAATATAGGGTGGATAAACATATTTGCTGTACGAAACAATTGCTCAACAAGCTTTACTACAAGTAAAAAAGAAATTTTTCGTGGTTTTAAAATATTTTAACGTTTTTGCCACCAATACACATTAATTAATACACAAAATTAAATAAACAATATATTATTTAATTTTAAAACCGCGGATATGATTTAAGAAGAACCAAATCATTGACTAAATCGTGTTTACACAATATTTATAAGCAATCAACCAAGGCAATCAATAATTAAGATTTACTGCCATCAGAACAAGTTTACGGGATCTTAAATAAACCTAAAAACCTTATATTAATTAAATAAAATACGCTAGTTTATAACTCGAAAGGCTTAATGATTAGATATATTATTGGATTACCTATAATTGGGTTGAAAATTTATCGCTTAAAAAATAACAAAATGCTAAAACTAGAAGACATTTCACATTCAATCTATTTTCAGGAAAAATATTTCTATTAGGTTTGTTTATCATTTTACCAACCATCATATTTGTGCCAGCATGTTTATAGAAATCAATGTTTATGTAAATTAGTTTAACCCGATGTTTTTAATGTTATCACAATATTAGTAAATCTGGATAAACTCAAGGTAAGCATTACTTCTCCAAACACAAATCGTAGTGCTCTTTAATCGTTGTTTTGACACGAACAAACAAACAAGAACTTAATTACATTAATTTTATTCCCTACATCCGTAAGAAGTACTCTTATATTGGTTTATTTTATTATTTTAACGTTGTCTTGTTATACATTTCTTTTAAAATAAAAATGTTAAATAAGCTGTAATCAAATATCATACACAATTACATAATTCGTTCAATATATCTTAAAACAGTTTTTAAATAGATGGAAAGATAAAAATGCGTTCAGCTAATTTTAACGTTACAATTTATAATAAACCTTACGAAAGACTTATATAATGGCTTATTATACCTAAAATAATTTCAGTAGATGGCAAAATTAAAATAATAAAGAATAAGAACGAAATGAGTAAATTGACTTTTATCGGAAATAAAGTGATATTAAACTGCAGTTGCGTAGCAACTTACGATTTGCAAGTTTTATAAAATATTAAATAGAGTTTATTGAAGACGTGGCTATAAATCCCTTAATATTACTTGTCTGATTATAAAAATAAATTGTCTTCTCTACTTAAAGTTTAGTATTAATTGAATAATCAATCACTTAATAAATGCAATTTATCATATACGAATTTAATAACCATTTTATAAACAATTTTTAGGAGGTTTTCAACAGATTATACTATTAAAATATTCATTGCAGTTTTCCAGAGTTTCCTAGCGAACATCTTAATCCAAAATTACGTACGTAAAACTTGGTATACAGGCAGCACTATACCTGTAAAAGAAGACCAGTATTTAATTTGATTAAAAATAGATAAATAAAAAAAATTTAGGCCTATTTAAAAAAAAATTGATCGTTATAATTTTTTTCAGACGCATGTTAAAACATTATAACCTTATCATGTATTCTAGAGTTTAAAAAATATTCATTATTACAGGTACCTATAGCATATGTTACGATTAAAATAACTCTCTGTTTATTTCTACGTAAAATCAACACTGTTATGCCGGGTCCACACCAAACCAACAAAACAAAAACTCCAACAAATCAGCAACACAACAAAACTGCAAGTTTTCGAAAACAGGAACTAATTGTCAACTGCTGTCCACATTATGAAAACAAAAATCAGTCAACTTTGTGATCCCGATAGAAAATGTGGCGAGCTCGAAATTTGGAATTACAAAGGAACAATGAATTATTTATTATGGCAGCTGGTTTTTCTATTCCTAAACCAAAAAAAGAAAAAACGTTTTTTGGGTTAGGCCGAGCTTGAAGAACCGACAAAAAAACTATGTTGAGGAACTATTGGAAGATTTAAGAAAAGACGATAGAGGTATTAGTGGAGAAATGCGATGCAGCTTCAAAAACTTTTTAAGAATGACCAGTACTGATCTTGAAAATCTAATAGAAATCATTGGACCCTCGATACAGAAGAAAAATACAAATTTTCGAAATGCCATTAGTGTAACAGAACGTTTAGTGATTACTTTAAGATTTTTGGCAACTGGGGAGTATTACCAGAGTCTGATGTATCTTTTCAAAGTATCCAAACAGGCAATATCAGTAATAATTCCAGAAACCTGCGATGCTCTCATAAGTGCCCTAAATACATATGTCAAGGTAAAATTTAACATTATTAATAGGTAGCTGTTAAAAAATAAACTGATTTTTTTTAAAATAACTTTTATTTGGAATGTATCTGAAAATTACATGTATGACTGAGCTGATTCATTTGTTTGTTATCCGCGTAGCTGGCCAGGATTCATCAATCTGGGTGGTATGTTGATTCGATGAGCAAGACGGACTAGTCAGTATCTCTCGTAGGTTTGAACGCTGGGTGGGTTTGAATAAGGTTGTATGCCGCCTGGATTTGAGTAGGTTCCAACGCTAAGGGTACTTGCGCAAGACCGAATGCTATCTGGACTCATATAATTGTGGTTGGTTGTTTGTATCTGTAGAACTAGTGTGAACTGCAATTGGAGATCGAAAATGAAGGAACGGTGTCAATTGCTCTTGAGTTTCTGTGTTTTTTGGTTGGTCATATTCTCCTATTTCTGCTTTGTAGAGAAGATCATTGATCAAATGCTGCACAGTAGCTTGCGCATAAGGAGTACGAAGTTTTCGCACTTTTCTAGCAACTAGCTCACCAAATATATCAAAATCATCGGGTTGTACAGATGTTCCTTGCTGATTTTTTTTATATACTTCTTGTAGCATTCCATAAACTTCTGCATTTTGCTTCTCACTAGTGGTTTAGAACTCTTTTCTTTGGTGTGGTAGATTTTGCTTTTAAGCTTTTGGTGTTTTTATCAGTAATTTTCCTTTTGAGCCTGCAAATCTTCGTAGCTTTCTTGTAATTCTCCCATATTACTTGTACTCTGGCTGACGCTAGCGGTATCATCGTCATTTGTTTCGGATTCTTTTGCCTCTTCATCACTGTCTGAATCATCACTTTCCTGTAAAGTAAAGAATGTATGTTATTAAAAACTGCATAAAAATATATTAAAAAAATGTATATTAAAAAAATATATAATAAGAACTTTCAATTAAATTTAATTTGTATTTTATTTCAGACTCCTAAAAGTGAAGAGGAATGGGAAAAAGTTAGCGATGATTTCAACAAGATTTGGCACTTTCCACATTGCATAGGCGCAATGGACGGAAAGCACATTGTAATCGAGGCACCTACATTCAGTGGCAGTGAATTTTTTTAACTATAAAGGAAACATTCAGTGTAGTTCTTTTTGCTGTTGTTGACGCAAATTATAATTTTTCTGTATGCAAACGTTGGTTGTCAAGGACGAATCTCTGACGGAGGTGTTTTTAAAAATACGCCATTTTACAAACTATTGGTTGAAGGAAAACTAAATTTGCCACAAAAACGTGTTCTTCTTGGAAGGGACAAAGAAAGTCCTTATGTTTTAGTCGCAGATGATGCTTTCCCCCTTAAACCATGCATTATGAAACCATATAGCGGCCATCAAGATAAGGGGTCAATAGAACGTGTCTTCAATTACCGAATTTCACGTGCTCGAAGAATAGTTGAAAATGTGTTTGGCATTTTAGCGTCTGTGTTTCGAGTGTTTCGCAAACCAATGCTGTTACAACCAGAAAAGGTAGAAAAAGTGACTTTGGCATGCATTTGTTTTGCATAATTATCTAAGGTGTGTCTTGTCGAAAAATAAATATAATCCACCAAACAGCTTTGATGTAGAACATATTGATAGTGGTACACTAGAAGATGGCGCATGGAGAAAAGATCAACAAACTTTACAGTCGTTTTTTAATCTACAACAGACTGCAAGAAAATCATCTGTAGAAGCTATGGAAATAAGAAAAGAATTTGCTGAATATTTTATGTCTGAGCAAGGTCAAGTTCCATGGCAGTTAAAATTTTGTTAATCTATTGAGCAAAAGTACTGATTTTTTTAGGGGAAAATGATTTTTTAATTGATTTAATGATTTATTATTCTAATTATTAATAACTAATAACAAGTTCCATGGCAGTTAAAATTTTGTTAATCTATTGAGCAAAAGTACTGATTTTTAAGGATAAAATGATAGAATGTATAATGAATAAATATAAGTAAATAAATAATGCATAAATATATGTAAATTTTATATCTAATAAATAAAAATAAATAAATAAATATCTACCTGTGTATTCGATAATCCGCCTATATTCCCACTTGGTCTTGGCTTGTTTTTATCTTTTAAGAAACTTAATAGTGAATAACCAAACCACTTCGAAACGAAAGTTTTACCAGCTCCGGATTTTTTCAATAACTGATAATTTCTGTATTCTCTTTGGTACTGGGGTATTGATGTTTTTTATCTTTCTGTCTACTTCCTCTGAAGAAACATTACACAATATTCCTATTTCCTTTAAGGCGTCTGCCTTTTTATAACGATTTTTATAATCAGGGTGTCGGGCATCCCATAACAATTTACTTTCTCTATAAAGTTCGATTAATTTACATGTATTTTCAACACTCCATTTTATTGCTTTTCCCGATGAAGTCATTTTGCACACAGCACGAGACAAACTGAACCACAAATTTTAAGTTTTGTTTTCTTCCTGTGGAAAGCGTACACACTAGACCAACAAAGTTGCCAGAAACACAAACAAAACAGCAACAGTTTGATCTTTACCGCCAGGCGACGGGAAAACAAAAAGTTGTTGAAAACACGAACAAAACAAAATTGTTGCCGAAATGTTTCGCTTTTGTTTCAAAAATGTTGGGAAACATTGAGTTGCTGTTTTGTTTTTCTTTTGTTGGTTTGGTGTGGACCCGGCATTATACGTCACTGTCATTTATACTACAACTACCACACTGCAATTGATTAATGTTAAAATTCTGAATCTAAGATCTTAATTTTGTAGGTTCAAAGATTTCGGAAATTTTTTTTCTGAAGTGTTGTTCTATACTTGCTCTTTAAACGTTTTTAACTTTTACCGGTTATACTATGGCAATTGCAATAAAACAGATTAAAAAGATAATTTTAAACAATAACATTTTTATTTACATTACTTATTTATTTTCTAAACATGTTTCTGTAACATCATGATGTTTGTTTGTGAAAAGGTAGAATTTATGTATTTAAAATGAAAATAATGAGGTGGTTTTAATAGTAATTTCGGTTTACATTTATACTTTTATTGTAAGAAGCTACAAATACACAATAATTAAAACCCCAAAGATAAATATTATAAAGCAGTTAATATAGACTATATTAAAATAAGTATATAAGTTCAGTTATTACGTACGTGTCATAAATTAGTTTTCCACTATAAAAACTAGTTTTATCGTAAAGTATTATACTTCTATAGTCAATTATCAGGTCGATTGTAGCATTTTTTTATAATCAAATGAACATACAGTCAAGAAACACAAGTAGAAACAACGCCTGAAAAAACTGTGAAAATACATCACAGACAAGATTAAATTTTGGTTATCCTTTAACTCTGTGAGTTTCTTGAGCTTCGTTTATGCTACCATTTAACGGCTCGTACGACTGTGTTTATCCTTGTTAACTTATATTTTACATTAAAATAACATAAAATTATCGTTTAAAATTTAATTTATTGCGATTATTATAAAAATACTTACCAAATAATTGTATAATTCAACTTGAAACATTACAGAAGTACAAAGTATATATGCAGTAAAAAAGTTAAATTACTTGGTACTAATGTGTAAAACCAGAAATAACTGAATGGTGAATATTAATTATAATTATAAGAAATAACACTTACAGAAATATTGTACTATTATAACTTGTATTTAAGTAGAATGCAGAATTGATCCAGTCTATAGAGTCCTTCATGTGGGTAAAGCTGTACATGAATCAAAGCACATAATTTAGCTTATATTTGTTCCACACTACAGTTCCATGCATTCTGGAATGATTTACGATAATCTGTGTGTGCACGAGTTCGTTCAGCTAACGACTGCTTTGTCAGCCAAGGATTTGTTGAATTTTGAGTGTTATATTTTTCCAGTGGTCGACTCTTTTACGATAAAGAATATTTTTCTGTAAAATTTTTATAATTCGTTATATATTATGTCTTTAAAACCGAATTACCTATCTTTAAAATCATTAAAACGTATATATGTCATGATTACATTGTGATAACAAGAGAAGGTTAGTATTTTGTTGTGACAACTTATGTATTATGCAATAGAAACCGATTATGTAGGCTGTAGTAATGTATATTCTGCGTTACGTTAAAAGAATTAGTTGTATATAACACCACGCGTTACGTAACAGGCTTCGCATTGGTTCCATACAAAATGGCAATTTCATAGATCATTCCACACTTGAGTTGTTACGTGGAGAGACTGACAGACCCACTAAAATCATTTATAAAAGAAAAATATACAAGTCCTCTCTTCCAAATAGAAATTAACTCATTCTTTAGAATAACAGGTTTCAATTACAAATCCAAGGTATCCAAATCAATTTGTTGGACATACACCAACATCATGCATCATCATTTGGAGTCTACATATTTTAAATTTATTTATTCATATTTGTATTTATAAGAATAGTTGGAGTGTATACTGTTAAACGTACCGGACGAATTTCACTTCATCGGTGCCCGTGTGATGTGTAATTGTGTTTCTCGTACTCGTGACTTGTGCTGGAGACTTGAATTCTCTGCAGTGACAACGCCTGAACTAGACTCCAAGCAGCTTTAGGGTATCTTTGGATCCTTTTCTTTCTCCAATTTCTTCTTTCTTTCCTCGATCCCAAATCCTCGAAGAGTTGTGATATAACTTTTGTAACAATAACGATGGCAAATTTCCAAAATCCTGTTATCCTGTAAAACAGATTATTACTTTTAGCCACAAATGAGTTCTAGTTAGTAATTAGATCATACGAGAATTTTAGTAACAGTCAATAACTAAAGAGTGAGTTTATTTTACATTTCCTGTGAATATAACAACGACGAGTAAATTGTGGAACCCCTAATTTTGCACTTTAGCCCAGCGTTTGATGGATGATACTTGTTTGTAATTCTTCTTCTTCTTCCAGTTTTACAGATTCCTTTCTCACATTTTCTTTAGCATTACTTTAAAGCCAGCCAGAACATATCACGACGAGACCTCAGTTCTAGCAATCTCAGTGGATGAGTCTTCTGAGCATTACAGTTAGTCGTAGTCCTATGCTTCGTCTGGATGTCTATATATAAATGCGAATTACAAACTAGTAATTCAAATATTTACTTTTCATTTAGTTTTTATTAATAACTAGATCGCAAATATCCTTATTCTTGCCTTAATTTTGAGAGTATGCTATTAACAATATGAATACAAGACAAATTTTATTTTATAATTTTGTAATTAAAGGAATATATTAAATCATATAGTATGTAATTAAAATTTGAAATATTCAACAGTGTGGGTTTTTTTAGTTTCAAAAGGTTTACAAATTTAACATTATTTAGGCTGCTTACTCCTATAAATGTATCCAATTTCAAATTTCCATCCTAATATAATTTAATTATTATTCATAGTCTTTCTAAACATAAAAATATAGATTTAACGTAAAGATCGCGGTTATGAACATTTAAAGGGGATTATATACAATCATGATCCAACTTCGATCTTTGAGAGTTTTTTAAAATATTTCTAGGATATTTAATACACATTTCAAGTTTCATATAATCTTAGATAAAAAGGCTATATTTTTATTGATTATCTATGTTCCTATGAATTTCTTATACAACTCATTAGTCTGTTTTAAAAATAATGTTATCTATATTTAAATTAAATTGTTCTTTACAGAAGTCTTAACGCAAAGATATTTGTGTTCCCATATTTGGGGAAGAATATAGTTATACCTTTATTAATTTATGTATTTGAATTATAGTAGCTATTGTTTTGTATAGGAAATTAAAAGATAAATATTATTTTTATAATATATAAGGATAGAAAAGTAAACTTTTTCGAAACGTCTGTATTGATTATATGGACTATACATTTAACAACAGAACTCAGGTAAATATGTTGTCTTTAGTTATTAAACGATTACTAGTGTGACTAAAAATGTAAGCTTGAGTTTATTTTAAATATTACTTCTTATTTCTATAAACTGTTCCCAATATTTACATAACGATTTTAAATTTGCGTGTATTTAAAAGTGTTTAAAAATATGATTATTTCAGAAGATTTCCCCTCAAATAACTTTAAAATATGGCATTTCATCGTGAAAACCCCAAACTAAATTTATAAAATAATGAGATCAGGAATGAATTAATACTAAACAGGTAGGAGTATCATTGCAACGAATATTTTTTTAAAAGCCAAATTGCGTAACTGGTTTTCGTAAAGGAAATAGCGCAGGTAGCATGAATTAAAGCTTATTACTCAATTATACATAAAATTACCTGCAAATTTTTGTGATTATCATACAAAAGAAAGTTTTACCTTTACTGGCAAATAAAAGAGCAATTTTACCAGCCTATTGAGTGATTTAACGTCTACAGGTCTTCAAACGAAATCTCTTCCGAGATAATTCAGGCGGGTAGATAGTAAGTATTTCATACGTTAAAAATGTAGTATATATTTTAATCAGTGTTTTAATCCAAATTTTTATTCTGCAATGTTTTCGTTATCATCATTGCTACCTTTTAAATCCAAGTATAAGAGTTTTTGACGAACAAACAGTTATACATATAAATTTTACAGTTCTTAAGTGATAGGCTATTCTACCGCTCAGCCAATAGTTTATTGGCTGAGTGCAAAAATGCAAACATCTATATACACCATTTGAGCACGTTTCGTTGAAATGAAGGAGAGTTTCAGTAGCACGAGATTATCAGTAGTAATGTCGATAGTTTATGCTAACCTTTATCACAAAGTTCCAGTTGAACGCGTTAACATGATACAGTAACAGTGCAGCGGCATTAACTTCGTATTTACTGTTCTGAAAGTGTTAGCATACATTTCACCAGTATGATAATAAATAAACAGGTAGAGATAAGTAATTTGCGTGCGTATTAATCAGAGTGGGGCAGTCATATTTTATTTATTACTGCAGTAGCTATACTTCCTAAGGGTTACTATTTATTCTTATATTCGACAAGTCATAAACTATTGAAATAAACTTTTTATACTTGTTTAGTGTCAAGAGTAGAACTTCGCAGAATATATCACAAAAAATTGAGCTATATATGTTTGTTATTTATTTAAAACTTTATTTTATAAACATATTATCGAGATTGATTATAATACATATCCATGCTGAGCGTTGGCGACGACTTATTCTCCAACATTATTATTATAAACTCACTTGGAACAAGAAATAAAAATTGAAAAATTTTACTCACTATAAATTGTATTATTGTAACTATATATGGTTAGAATATTAATGTTAATTAAATACAACACCCTTAGGGCTCCTAGAGGAATAGCTAATTTGGTTGGAACCAAATGCTGTTATTTGGTGGACTTAGCATAAATATTTTTTATAACTACAGATATTGTTTAACCCTCCATCAGGCGCTTAAATTTAGAAACAGCATCAGGCGCTCACGGAGGTTTCCTCCAGGTTAGCGAATAATGGATATCATAGTCGTTTAAACTGTTTTTATTTGTTTAAATATTAATACTGATTTAATTACAATGTAATATATTCATTTTTATAAATTAAATAAAAATTACTCCCTTATGTAATGAATTTTCCAAATAATAAATTCAAAATCTTAAAAAATGTTATTTTAAAATAACAAAATGATTAAGGAATAATGCAATTAATTGTAAAAAATGTTTAACCTACTGTAATAATATATGGAAATTAACTTAGTTTGTAACTTCTTACAAAAACAACTTCAATTTTTGAGATAATATATTCCTTCTAGTTCTTATAACGACAATGTTCACTCCATAAAGAGTACTGAAATTTTTCCTAGCACCCTGGTACTGTACTGACAAGTCTCTCGTCTTCATTCTCCATTTCACAAAATTAAAAAAAAATATATTGTAAAACTTTAAAAGGAGCCATCACAGGTCACACATTTAGGCGCACACGGATTATTACTCCATAAAAACTAAACACAATAAGGCGCTCACGGACATTTCGTCCAAACACTACAAACACACCATCGGGCGCTCACGGAGGAATCGTCCAGTCTCGCACGCAAGTAGACCTCACACTGACAGATTTTGACAAAGATAAGCGGGAGGCTATTGTTTCGATTCCTCGAAAGATGCTCGTGAAGTACACTGCGGGAAACGACTGCCAACATCAGAAAACTAGTACTATTATTAATAATAAAAATACACGGAGGAAAACTCCGTTTAGCGCCCCATGTAGGGTTAATTAGAAACATGAACTACAAAATGAAAACTATAATGTGCCCGGTTTTTTTATTAAAAACATGTCTTTTTTAACAATAAATGTAGCGAATATGTATTTTTATAAGTATGCACATAAATATGCCTAAAATATAAGTGCATTTTTTCAGTTTTCCAATGTAAAGAGGAGCCTTAAAAGAAACAGATGCAGTTATATCCATGTTATAATGAAACAACGTATGTAGACAAAAGTGTTTGGGTGTGAAGCGGTCACATGTAACACATGTGACCAACAACATATTGCAGGATTTTCACGCTTTTTCTCTTTCGCGGCTACTTAAATACTTTCTCCAAGCTTTGTTATCATCGTTGTCGTTAACTTAGTACCTATAAATCGAATTTCTTCAGGAAAACTAGGTTTATTTAATTATTGTATAGTTTGTTTTTAAATGATTTATTAAATATTATTACTAACAAATAAACAATTATTGGGACCGACTTTTTGTAAACGTATGTAGTGGAATCAAACAAGATAGGAGTCTGTCTTGCATAAATGGCTTCACTGTTATCTAGCTCATTTCATTGTAATAGTGATACATCTTATTTCAAAATGTATTTATTCTCCAATTTTATCGTTGTTATCATAATTACCAATGGACCAATGTAAAAATATTCACTAATGCTAAGCTAAGTCCCATGGCGTGACAAGTACCGTACTACAACTCAGTGTTACCTGAAACTAAATTAAAATACATGAAGTTTCAAGGTTAAAGATTAGTTCGCTTTCAACAAATCATTCAAAGAGACAGTAATATTAAAAATTTTTATAGGAGGATAACTTACAGGAGTATACGTCATAAAACATGTGTATAGTGACGAGTCATTCATCTGATGATAATCAGTACCACAAAACCTTTCTAAATTCAAACGATTACATAATTGGAACATGGTTTGGAAATATTACCTATTTTATCTTTTGGTCTATGAATAACGGAGTGAGGGTTGAAACATCTGAACTTCCACCATATTGAAACAAAATTGAGTGTCAAAATGGTAAGACACAACAACAAACTTAGGCAAGGTACTTATATAGTAACTATTTGTACCAAGTATCGACTTGCCTCGGCATTATAGAATAACATTTTTTTAACTGCCGCCCTGCAATCGGCTGATTGCGTATTTAAACGCTAATTAACAGGTATTATGTTGATTCTGGTCACAAAATAGTGACTGGGATGTAAAGGAGAACAGAAAGTCAAGCCAAGGCTCAGGTAGAAACGATGTATGGCGGGAAAAAAACCTCTGCTACACGCTAATTCACCGGACTGTGTCATCAATCACTTGTATAGTGAAGAGTTATTTCTTTACCATTGCAGGTCCCATCATACATTCGACCGTGTATTCTGTATACCATCTGGCATGTTCATTCTGGTCTATATTAGTAACTGCAATGTAAAAAAGGACGGAGTATCGAGCCGAGGCTCAGGCAGATATGAGGGATGGCGGCTAAATACGCTGTGGCAAGCAAATTTACAGGAGGATATATCATCTCACTTGTTTAGTGAAGAGTCATCATGAGGTGTGTACGCTGTATGTCATATTTTTTCGGTGTATATTATTGACTGGGGCTTAGCGAACAGGTCAGGGTGTCAGCTAAGGTTCACACAGAGACAATGACTGATGGCGGCTAAATACGCTGTGGCAAGCAAATGTACAGGATGATATATCATCAATCACTTGTATAGTGAAGAGTCATCATGAGGTTTGTACGCTGTATGTCATATTTTTAGGTGTATATTATTGACTGGGGCTTAGAGAACAGGTCAGGGTGTCAGCTAAGGCTCACACAGAGACGATGACGGATGGCGGCTAAATACGCTGTGACATGCAAATTTACGGGAGGATATGTAATCAATTATTTGTATAGTAAAGGGAAATCATGAGGTTTTGTACGCTGTACGTTATATTGATTCACGTGTATATTATTGAATGAGACTTAGGTAACAAGGTCAGGGTGTCAGCCGAAGCTCAAACAAAGACGATGCCGGATGGCCACTTAATACGCTGTGACAAGCAAATTTAATGTACAATCTGCCATCTATCACCTCTGTAGTTAAACGTTTAACTTTAGCAGAGCACGTGCTTTTACCACAATGTGAGGAGACAAAACAAATTAATTAGTTTCTAAAAGTCAGGTTACAGCAAGACTTTATAAATCGGAATTAATTATTACTACATACTACATTCGTAGAAGTAATAAATATAATAAACAAAATAAACTAGTCGTATATAATTTCATCAACAAATTTAATATCTTAATATTCTCTCTAGTTATTGATGGTTATTCAGTACAGATTCTCCTCAAAACATTGTGTATATAATATATAGTATTATATAAATTTTGTTAATAGATTAAATTTTTCCCCTAGAGTAAAAATATGAGAACTTGTGTATTCCAAACATTCATATCGTCTTTCATAACTATATAAAATGCAGTTCGTGTAAAAGGCCGCGTACTTCCCTTTTTTAGCGGAGAGAATATGTTGTGCAAAGGCTTTCTAATATAGAGCAATATGTGAAAGACACTATGAATTTTAATCTTGAATTGATATTATAGGTTTTCAATATATCACATAGATAAGATTTTATTCAAGATTACATAAAAAACACATTAATGAACAATATTTACACAGTCGTCAACAACGGCTGTTATGAATCAGCTAAATCTGTAATGTTGTTCCTTACACAAGTTATTCATTCACAAAACTGAACAGCAAGGAGATGTATTGTGGCACCAGCTGCCAGGAACAATGCCAAATGAAACTGGCTAAAGGTAAAAATTGTCTCCTGAAAGAGGATAACAGGAGCGTCGACAGCTTGTAGATTAAAGTTTCAAATTTCCATTTTTTTATAACGTGTTGCATTTGAATGAAGTGGATTTAAATATATATATATATATATATATATATATATATATATATATATATATAATTTAAATATTTTGTAACGTTTTATTTACTTGATATTTATTGTAAGTCTGTATAATTAGGCGAAATAGTGACTCTGGAAAAGTTACTTACCTTGATCATTATTTCATTTTAATTTTTTAAATCATTATTTACAAGATTTCGACTGTACAAAAATTTAAAACTGATTTAAGAACTGTAAATACGCTAACAATTATGCTTTTTTTAAAGAACATTTATATTATAAAGATGAACACACACGTTTTAGATTTTTTAATAAGTATCTTATATGTTCCGATTTCATATTGAAAAATACAGTACCTAAGTACCTAACCAGTTTTTAATACGTTATAGCATATTTATTGAACTTTAGTCACATTTCATTCAACCATGAAGATAGAAAAGAAAATGTATTTAGTTAGTAAAAGTCTTTGCTCGATACCTATGTTGTTAAACGTGTTCTGTAACTGTATGAAAATATAATTTAATTACTGAACTAGTGTTTCACAAGAGTAAACATATCTTGTCTTAAGGTGTATTTTTGTTGGTACTAAATGGGACACCGCTTGTCGCGTCAGCTGTATTTCACCTGAGCTAACGTTCCCTTAATTAAACCCCCACGTACGCGCTCTTCCAGTTTGTCACTCGACCCTTGTATTCCGACTAAACACTTGTTTAAGGTTTAATTAGTACTTGATTAGCAAATTTTCCCGATTCTCCGAAAAACATCTGACTCTTAACATTGTTATATTGCAGATATATTTTCCAGCATGTAATAGAACGTGATGTTTAACGCGACTTCATTCACAGTCTTTCATACAAAACAGGAATTTCATAGTTCCTGAAAGCTACATTAATTTTCCAAAAACCGTAATTAATTTCAAAATAAAATAAGTATTCGTACATAAAATTAGCTGACGTTATTTAAAGATTGTATGACACCATGTACTTTTAAATTTAATTCTAGCCTGTTTCATTCCTGACCTAGTGTGATAAGCATTTCTAGTGTTTGCATAGTATTGTAGTTTTAGTAAATATACATTAAAAAGTTTAAAACCATAACATCATCGTGTAAGAAATAAACTGTTGTCAGATATTGGCAACAATAAATCCAGACATTTGGCATTATTATAAAATAACTAAATAAAAAATATTTAATTATAAGTAATTCAACTATGAATTTTATAAAACTAAATAGTTAATAAGCATGTGTATTAGTAAATCAGCTCGGATTTTTCAAAGCTGTTTTTCGATGAAACGCAAAATGAAAGAAAGTCCGCATTGCTTGGGGCATTCGTTATCCTTTCTTTCTTCTTTTCCATATTCTGTGATGTTTGGTGCCTCTACTTGTAAACATACTTTTCAGCCTCAGAAAATTTATCATGCACTCTAATTTAAATGTAAGAATGTATCTAATAATACGTAATACGAATCAGTTGTGTATAGTATTATTTATACTCGTTATTGTATATGTATTTATATGCCACTAGTTATATATACTGTGATATATACTACTGTTCATTTTTTAATTGTAACATAACGAAATCTTCGAATGTTTGAAGAAAACACTGTTAAATGTTTTTAGAGGTTTATAATAAAGGACATTCACTTTAGATAAAGAGAAGGACTAGTTAATAATTAATTGCATCATAATCAGAAGAGATCGTTCCATTCATATTGAAACATTTATTCAAAATATTCAATTTCATGTTTTAATGAATACAATATACACATAAATAATTACAATGAAGTGTGTAATTGATTTATTAAATCAGTTTTCAATTTGTTGATTTTTTAACTGATTTGGATCAATATTAATAAACAGAAATATTGCAAACTATATAAATAACTGTGTATATACTAGTTATATATATATATATATATATATATATATATATATATATATATATCCATTTATTGAATGTTAAATTCAAAAATTTAAATAATTTAAGATGACAAAATATGTCACATTAGTGATAACAAGATAATAAATCAAATAAAATCAAATCAAATTCTTTATTGCCTTTATACAAGTTTCACAAGCATGGCATCGTCAAATTAGAACAGGAACAAGAATAAAAATTCAACTTAATACTAAAAAAATATTAAGAACATTTCACAAATATAATATCGACTGTAGGGCATGAGTTATTATATTAAAACATTTAGTTTAAGATTAAAGACTACATAAAAGACAACTTAAAACATTTAGATTCATACATTTTGAGATAGGCTGCAAAATTCAATAAATTCCTTAATGTCATATACACTTAGCTCTATCAACAGTAATTTTAACTTAAATTTAAATTTTTTATCATCTAGACATTTTATTTCATATGGTAACATATTATAAATTTTCTTACCTAATTCAAATGTCGATTTAATTGTTGTGTGATAATTACATTGCCTAACTCTAAGAAAGTTACTCTGTCTAGTAAAAATAATCATGAACTGAGCTGTTAGTAGGAATTAGATCTAAGTTAGCCCTAATATACATTAACAAATTCAACAGATACAACGAAGGGACAGTGAGAACACTCAGACTTTTAAATATAGGCTTACAATGAGTTCTACAGCTAACACCACACATAATTCTTAAAACTCTCTTTTGCAAAATTAAAAGCTTTTTTACATTATTATCACAGCCCCTAACAATTATTCCATATAACAAATGGCTTTGAATGTATGCATAATAAACAGACATCAATATATCTAAATTTACAGATAATTTAAGTCTTCTAATCATAAAAGTACATTTAGAAATCTTTTTACAAACATTTACAATGTGAGAGTCCCATTTAAGATTTGATTGCAACAGAACTCCCAAAATTGTAACTTTACTATAACTGACAAAGTTGCTTAAACTAAACTTAATGCTTTGAGTTTTATCCATATTAAGGCAGAGAGCATCCAGCCCAGAGGAGGGAGTAGCTGCAGTCCCAGTCCTCAGCTACTGAGTTAAAATGAGACAACAACTGATTAGCCAAATTAAAATTTGATCAACTTATTTGTACTGCTAAATCATCTGCATACATAGAGGATGAGACACAGACATTGCTAAGAGCCGATGGCATGTCAATAACTGGACAAGCTTAAATTTGATATTCCTTTCAAAATTAAAAGTATTTATTTAACTACATTACAGTAGATTGTTTTTCATACAATCAAATATATTTTATAGTGTAAAGTATATAGATATAGAAGTACACCATAGTTTGACGTGTTGACTCATGTTTGATTTAATTAGTCTACACGTATTATTATATCACTTATTATGATGTCAATGATTGTACTCTGATTGTTTACAACTCTATAGATTATGTAATATTCTTGTTACCATCATAGTTGCTCACAACATACATGCCAGAATGTTTGCTAAAGCTCAGCCAAGCCCAGTGAAGTGACATGCACCATTATCGAACTCAGAGCTGCGTACATGGAAATTACGCTTCATGCCAACTCTATATTCTATTCTCTCAAGATATCCTGAAGGTATACCAAGAGAAATTAAAATTTGTCATTATACCCTCAAGTTAAAGAATTCGATGACGCTCAGCCTATGAACTGAATTTAATTTATTTTATTTCGTATATATTGCCTAATTAATTCACATTGTATAAACATACATGTAATACTGAAATATTAATCATTTTCTCATATCATCAGACATGACAAGTTAAACTAGACACTTCATTCAGTCGGATAGTTCTTACAAAAACTCACATCACATGTATAAACTGGTCAGCAACTCTTACCAACAAATACTTAGCCACTCTTATCTAACAAATCTCGGAAATCCCTCTAGGAATGTTACGAAAGAAACATAACTACTTGTACTTAGGAATTTACCTTCAAAGTGATATCTTACTACTACTATTACAATTGTGACGGCCCATTAAGAAAGCCCCCTGACCATTTGACACTGTGAGGTTAATATTATTATTGACCAGTGAAGTACTACAGTATTTATATTGTAGTACTACCAACCAACGATTCTTCATTGTTCCTAACAGTAAAATGTAAGTACTATTACTTACAAAATATCTACCGTCACCTAAATTATTAAAAGGAAATAAGGAACAGTGATTATTATATATTTATTTAGTAAGATATAAGTCCAAGTAATAGTTGCTTGGAATATTCTAGTTGATCTCAACTGAGTTGTTAAGCAGAAGTAGTCCGATACCCGTGGCAGCTTTAGCTGCAGCTGGCTGAGGAATTTGCTGATTCTGCTGACTCCAGCCTGTGTCTGGCCAAGTTGTGTCGTTTCTAGACTCTGTTACGCCCAAGTAAATCGTTTGGGAGCAGCACCGTACGGAGTCTAGTCCGCCATTTTAATAAAAATTTGTAGCGAAAAAGTATGTGCGTGGAGTGAGTTGATCGCCGATACTCGAACGTAACGCGTCGCTCCGTGTTTGCCCTTCCCTCTAAAATCTAAATTTTTTTAACCTACTGTTTCGCTGATGAATTATTAATATATTTTAAAAGTACAGTTTAGGGAATGTGAATAGTATCGTAATAATTATTAATGTGAAAGATTAAATTAAAATCAGATTTTTGCGGCCAACTAGTGTTCTGATTATCTAATTCCCAAGTCCCGTCTCGTCCGTTACACAATATTGAAGGTAGAATTGTTATGTAGTTTAACTCTGCTACAAAACTCTTCTGGTGTCTTCTTAAGTAGGAAAAGTCATTAAAATGAGGGGTTTTGGAAAGAGGTACAGAAAGGGATGACGTGCATCCGTTACTCCTAATAAATACTGCACCAATACAAACACACGTTTTGTAATGCGCTTACATAAGATTTACTGCATTACACAATGCCAGTTTTGTTTGTGGTAGAACAAAACACCACACAGGGACAAAAGCAACCATTTGTGAGGTGTTCGCAACTAAACTCTGTTACACCACCGCATACTTTAAAACAATGTTGCAGGAACTCCGCGCTCTCTCACTGGTCCAAAACCATAAATACCTTCTCAGATTAGTTCAGCTACAATTTGGTCTTCTATTTCACCTGTTTGTTTAATTATAAAATGTATAAAATACACAATTTACCGCAATATTTCCAACGATCTACACATACAAGTTACTAGTACGCCGCGTGTAGTGTAACAAACAGAGGTTACGATGAGCTTTAAGTCTATAACTAATTTCAATATTGGCAGATGGAACGACAAGGAATTGTACAAAAAAAAGTATTTACATCACCCGGCAAAGGAAGAGAAACTTATCTCAAGACATTTGGCTTGTGTGTGTTATTGTATTTTTATTGTAGAGTTTTAATTTATCCTCAATGAAAGTTTTTATACCAAGTAACTTTAAAGTTAAAATATAAAATGATAAAATAAAAGTGTACAGTTTGGTGAAGACTTAAACCATCTTTAATGACTAGTCATTTCTGTCTGTCGATACACAGAATAAATGTAGAATAAAATTACCCGAAGTGTTAAAATTTGTAGTAAAACTCCAACGCATTCCATTTACAGCAGCATTGAAAAAGGTACATATAGATCCTTTGTGAATCTCAATTTCTATCTGTCAAAGAGTAGTTTTTATTTCATTGGTATTGTGGATAACAGTGATGTCGACGAAAAAATACATATTTTGTATTGAAAGGAGGATGTAATAAAGTTTAATTGTGCAAAATATTGCATTAGCTTGTTAACGAAATATCATGTAATAATTTGATTAAATGCATAATTTAACTGAAAATAATGGTTTCCCATTTAACGTTACTATAGCAAGCGGAGTTATAAACATATCGAGATATATAAATAAAATTATCTTCCTATTGAGTAATAGGTACTCTCAAAGTTATATAATAATAGTAAAGCAATCCTTTATAGTTAATCTTTATTCATGTCTATTCAAAAATTACTTTGTTTGGTTTGTCTTTTTGAAATTGGTATTTTGAAAGACAGCACAACAAATGAAAAGAACATTAGCTGAGCCAGTGGCATTTATCCTTTTCCAATTCTCTTTCTCGTGTGACGATCGTTTGTTGTTTATATTTTGCCTAAAAGGGAAAAGCCAAACTGGCTGGCACCAGACCCACTATCAGTACATGCTTTCCTTGGAAATCTTAGAGCTGTAAGTAAACTCCATGCAATCTAATTAAATCATAGAATAAAGCAGTATTTTCTTATAGTTAACCATGTCGTTACACTATAGTAAATTATTACACATGTAATAATAACATTTACATATTTATCTTAAATTAATATAGCACAGTAAAAATCGACATTGGTGAGGAGCCGTTATGAAATTCTAAATCTAATTGCATTTCATGTAATAAGCTATATTGGGTCCGTATATTGGTGAACCTACTGGGGAGGGCCCTTTTACAGTAATGACGAATGCAAATTTAATGACAGACTGGGTTGCTTATTTATACTGTTTAGAGATTTTTGTTTTAAAACTTATTAAGTATGTACCTAAAAAAGTCTACATGTATAATTTTATACATTAATGTTATTTAGTAGTAATAGTTAGGTTAGTTGATGTGAGAAATATATTATTTTATAATGAATGAGCAATAAGTGTTGTAACTAGTAATGTAACTATTCTCTAAGATGTAATAACGAAACCCAATTTTAAGTGGCAATGAGAAAGATAGCAGTGAATACGTGATACAATTTTCCTACATCCAATGACACTTATTTTCTATGTCCTATATACTTTTTTATATAGAAAGGCAAACTTCTCAGATATCTGGCAGTTTCTTTACATACGTATAAATATTCTAATTTATTTAGTGTAATGGTAGCACATTCACCCGGCAAGTGAGAGATCTGGGTTCGATTCCCGGAAGAGCAAGTACTTTTTGTAATTCAATGTTTATTGAAATAAAATTTGGCTAATTTAATTAATAAAAATAAATAATGTATATATATATATATATATATATATATATATACATAAAACTAAACAAACAAATGGATAATAGAGTAAAATAACTTAATGTACTTACTATCCTGTTGTAATGAACAAAAATTAAGAATTAAAGAAATTATAAAATCCTTTAGAGATAAACAGATTTTCACTGTTTCATAAAACACATACATCATACATTACTGGTTTCCTTATTATTAAATAAAAAAATTTATTTTGTATTAGATATTACACCTGTGGTCGTAAGGTTTGTATAAGCGCATTTCCCATGTGTCGGGTAGGACAAACCGACATTTTCCATATGGGAACACATTGATTCCACATATCCCATAGGCCCTATCTGTCGAGTGCTAATCCTAATACACAGATACTCAAGGGGATCTAGCCCCTGATCACTTTCTCCATGCCTACATCAGTCGTACTTTACAATGAACAGGAGCAAGTTCCCTGTACCATAAACATCAGTGAATAAACATTTCGATATTGAAGTTTACCTAATATTTTCTTGACACTATATAGAGATTCTTATGACGTAAGATGGACATTAAGAAATATTCGATAACAAACATATGCGAAAATGTTCTTTGAATGTCTTTTTTTCTTTACATTCCACAGATTTTGGTGGACTAATTATTAAGGTTTTAAGCGTTTAACTATACTTCATGGAATATAGTAACAACTAAAAAACTTTCGCAGTCTGGATTTCCACCTAATATGTACATAATTAGTTTATACGTTTCCGTTTTGTAAGAGAAAAATATTTTTTTATGTTGTATAAACCCTGAAAAGTAATTACGGATCTAATAATAAATAGAATGAGAACATTGTTATTTACTTAGGCAGACTTTAATTCTAATTTATTGGCGGATCTATGAAAGACCCACACATCCACACTTTTGAAAGAAGAACGTTTTTTAAGTCAATATTCAATTCCTTCAAAATGTTAAATCATGTTTGTACTGTATATAAAAATAGTATAATTTAGTCCAAGTTTTCTTACTAACTTTAATTTTTTTAATTATTAACCACAACATAGTTTTATTTCTATACTAAAAGGGGAGAAAGTATGAACTATTAGACTACTCACTAGGGATGGGTAGCTCTCTTAACACTGACATAGCGGATATTATTACACATGGCACACACAGCACGGCCACTGAGCGCTGCATAATTATTTATGGGTTCTTCATTACGTAGCCTAATACTAAACTTACAGTATGTCGTTTTGCCAAAGGTTAATTCCGAAATAAAATTTTGAATGAAAAGTTTTGACTCATATAAAACCTAAGTACATTTCTTATAAAAAAACTCACTTAATACTACGACTTAAATATCACAAAAGGCATTCTAAATACTAAAAGCCAAAAAAATAAATACGTTCAACATATGATAGAATAAATATTAGATTGAATATATTTTAAATAAAAGATGCATAATATTGCAAAAAAGGATGTAACGGTAATTTTTATTATTTACAATTCAGTGACTTTTGACAATTTATGTTGCAGAGTGGGCTGCTGCCTAAAGTATTATTTTTGCTATCGTAATCTATAAAATCATGGTGTGACCATGGTGGTAATCATGGTGGTGGTCAACTCGTTGTTCTTGAAGAAATATTCCAAAAACTATCTTCAATAATCAGATTACATAGACTAATAAATACGTATAAAATGATATTTACATGTATATCATGAATCATAGTTGAAATGTTACATTTACGAATCAAAAATTACACCTCCGTCATAAAGTGCCCTATGAGGGCAAATAATATAGAAGTATTTTATTTCTCTTGAGAATATATATGAAGAAATAATTCCTTTTAAGTAAATAATATTGCTCGAACAACGAAAAATCTGAGGGATGACTAAAGCTAACTGAAAATGTGAAAATAAATATCTATGATATAAAATTTGAATTTCTTACTTACTCTGTTTTAGAGTTTGAAATATTTAGTACTAAAAACCAACAATACTAAATACGATATTCATAAATGTACGATAAAACTAAATATATATTTTATACGATTTCGAAGGCTACAGACACTACAAATGGAGATAATTGCTACAGAGTGTTATAACTTTATTCACGCATACATTAATAACAATATTAATTAAGGTATATTATATTATATAATAGCTGTTACCCGTTGATTTCATATTAAATTTCGTGTGTTTAGCACCTGTATTAGACTTTCTGGTTCGAATAAACTATATTTTCAACGCTAATTTAGAATTTTCCTTGTTGTCGCAATCAAGAAAATACGTCCAAAAAGTGTATATTTATGGCTACTGTAATTTACTTCGTTCTTAGTAACCTAGTTTTTGTTTCGTAGGTAATGGATAAAATTTAGAGCTGAAATTTATAAAAAAATAGCCCACCGAGTCATCTAGCATAGTTATTCCGATTGTTTCAAAAGCAGTCTCCAGAGTCACATTCTGACCATCTTACGTTTATTACATTTTCTAAAGTAGATGAGTACTTTCATAACCATTGAAATATAAAACAAAACGATGACGATTGGTTACTTCTTAGCCAATTTATGCATTGTAAATTTCTACAAATTGAAAAAAGTAGTTAAATTAATTAAGAAAGGAGTTGTGATGTCATAATACATAGTTTACTTAGAGCACTTAATTACATTTGACAGGTTTTTTTCATACTTCACAACTTTAGAGACCAGGACGGCATTTTTCACAACTACGACCTGTGAAACGTAGCCTGGTGTGATTGTATAGCTAATAATAAAATTGTGTTTTATTCATACCCGTAGGAATGTCCTTATACAATTTCAGTTTAATCGGTTAAATAGTTTGCACGAAAAATCAAAACAAACAATCAAAGGCAATTTTGATTTATAACATTAAAATGGATATATAATCAATATAAAATTGCACGTCGTTATATGTATTACAAATTTCTTGTAAATATTACATTAACATAAATAATTTAACTGGAAGAGAGGTGAGGTGTTGGTGAGAAATGTTTTTAAATAACGAGGGTCACTTTGTTTGAGTTTAATGTAGCGAATACTTTTCACAACGGAAGTAATTTAAAGTGTCTCTTTTAATATATACCTGTCCGCAAAGAGCGATAAAGGTTACTTTAATTTAATGAAATGTTTGTTACAAGTGACAGTGACAAACATTGTTTGTGGAGTCGTTTGAATTCTGCTTCCGTTCCTATGGACGAAGATTAATATTCTATTATAGTTTGATGTGCCCTACACCATTTGCAGAAACACATTTAAATTCATTTAGAAATTACGTTTAACAAAAATATAGTATATAAAAATGTATTTTAATTATTTTTTTATCAAGCGAATGTATTCTATGTTTGCAATCCTAGTCCCTAGTTATTTAAATACACAAATACACAGTATACCTCTATGATAAAGTTTTAAAGGAGAACGACTCATATTGAATACATTAATCTGCCTACGAAAAGGAAAGGAAATTAACGCAAATAACAATGGCGATATATTTAAGTTCTAGGACTAGAAAACACAAGAGTCTATGAATTTTCTAACAGGTATTCTTAAATTTAAAATTTGTTTCATTATCAAAGTTAACACTTTTAAAGAAAAGTAACAGAATAAAAGTTGAAATTGTAAGTAAAATGTAATTTAAATTAATGTATAAATCTTCTTTTAATGCTTTTTGGAGTACTCTATAAGAACAAGAAAGGATCTTCAATTAAATCTATAAAGAGATTTCTACTGAGAAAAAAAATATTGGCTACCACGTTAGTTTTACTCGATAAAAAATTGTAAATAACAGATTAAAAAATATAAAAAAAACAGTCTTTTTCTATTTTCTAATTTTTGAAACCCATCAATATTAAAAACAGCCACAATATAAGTAAATAAATATTAAATAAGCAGAAAATTACCTTGTCTTGAAGTGTGAAAAGCTACAAAATTTATGATTAGAGAAAAGAAATGATCAATTAATATTTTTATCCATACGATACCTTCCAATTTAGGTTTCCACCAAAACAAGCGTGGTGAATTTCTTTCTTGGGATAAAATCCTATATCAGTTTCAAGAATGATCTGGCTTGTGCATTTCCAAACGTCTTCTGATTCCTGCGTTATTAGTTAATGAGTTTTTTAAATGCTGCTGGTATGTTTCAAGTTACTGATTATTATGCTATTTATTGAATTCGATATTTAATGTTTATGTTACCTAAAACTGTGGATGTACTAATATATATATATATATATATATATATATATATATATATATATATATATACGTAATGGAGGTAATTGCTAAAGCGAATATAGAATATTTATACAGCCTCATCAAAAATATTAATTTTTAAAGAAAAATAACAAAGAACACACTGACTGATAAGCTCTCAGCCACGTGTGAAATGAGCTCCACGATGTTTATTTATAATTCATGATCCCCGCATATTACATTCGTTCGTTGATTGTCGGCAATAATCTAGCTCCAACACAGAGTTTCGTTACACACACTGCAAATTGTTATATACTTATAAATATTTTATAAATTCAGTATTATGCTCCGTAATTTATTCTCAGGATAAATAAGTTGTTGTGGTTTAAACATTTGAGTCTGTCATATAAGTTATTCATATTTTAGGAACCTATTACGTTTGTGACGTTAAGGTTGGTTTGAAACAAAACAGTTCTCTTGTGAATTTTAAATTTTTGCATTTGCATTTTAAACCATCATTTCTGGCATACCTCGCGAACAATAAAGGCTCATAGCGTATGCATATATCGTGGTTTAATCTACCTCCGCTACTGTTGTCACTTTGAAGTTTCACGTAATCTACCCTAGCGTCGTAGACTCCTTTCACATTATAATTACATCAATAATAAATGTTTGATACTAGTCCCTATTATATCTATCTTATATAAATCAATATTGTACTATTTAAATTTCAACATTGGAGAACTATTCACAGACCATTTGTGTTTTTCTCATTTATTATTTCGATACATTTTAAAGTTAAAGTACCGGAACATTGCCATTATAAACCTGTAGGAATTCTTAATGCTTGCTACAATAATCTTATTTAATTAATAATCGTTTTCTCTGCGTATTAAGCGAGTTTTATAATCTACATAACATTTTCAAAACTCTAAAAACTTTAATTTAAAGTTAGTACCCTACTAAAAAAGTTTTCTGACCTCTAATAATTCAAGAAATGCAAGTTAACGAAATGGATCTTAATATTTTATCAGGTGTATATGAGTTTCGGCATTAAAGTTTACTATAATTTGAAGTTTTTGTGTAGAATTAACTCTTTTTACTTATTATTCACACTTGATATATTTAAACAGACAAGACAGCTATAAATGAAAATGCCTTTATACCAAAGGAATGTTATAAGGGTACTTATTGGATTGAGGACATATTATCACAAATCAAAAAAGAGCTCATTGTAAAATCTTTACAGTTTTAAATAAAATAATGTATATTGTAACGTAAAACTCGACATAAAAAGCTTAAATTTACATATTTAAGCACGTACAAATAGAAGTAAAATATAGGGTGGATAAACATATTTGCTGTACGAAACAATTGCTCAACAAGCTTTGCTAAAAGTTAAAAAAGAAATTAATTATGGTTTTAAAATATTTTAACGTTATTGCCACCATTACACCAAAAATAAACAATATATTATTTAATTTTAAAAAAGCGGATATGATTTAAAATGAACCAAATCATTGAGAAAATCGTGTTTACACAATATTTATAAGCAATCAACCAAGGCAATCAACAATTAAGATTTACTGCCATCAGAAAAAGTTTACGGGAACTTAAATAAACCTAAAAAACCTTATATTAATCAAATACAACACGCTAGTTTATAACTCGAAAGGTTTACTGATCTTACTTAGAGTGATCAGATATATTATTGGATGAGCTATAATTGGGTTAAAAATTTATCGCTTAAAAAATAACAAAATGCTAAAACTAGAAGACATTTCACATTCAATCTATTTTCAGGAAAAATATTTCTATTAGGTTTGTTTATCATTTTACCAACCATCATATTTGTGCCAGCATGTTTATAGAAATCAATGTTTATATAAATTAGTTTAACACGATGTTTTTAATGTTATCACAATATTAGTGAATCTGGGTAAACTCAAGGTAAGCATTACTTCTCCAAACACAAATCGTAGTGCTCTTTAATCGTTGTTTTGACACGAACAAACCAACAAGAACTTAATTACATTAATTTTATTCCCTACATCCGTAAGAAGTACTCTTATATCGGTTTATTTGATTATTTTAACGTTGTCTTGTTATATACTTCTTTTAAAATAAAAATTTTAAATAAGCTCTAATCGAATATCATACACAATTACATAATACTTTCAATATATCTTAAAACAGTTTTTAAATAGATGGAAAGTTAAAAATGCGTTCAGCTAATTTTAACGTTACAATTTATAATAAACCTTACGAAAGACTTATATAATGGCTTATTATACCTAAAATAATTTCAGTAGATGGCAAAATTAAAATAATAAAGATTAAGAACGAAATGAGTAAATAGACTTTCATCGGAAATAGAGTGATATTAAACTGCAGTTGCGTAGCAACTAACGATTTGCAAGTTTTATAAAATATTAAATAGAGTTTATTGAAGACGTGGCTATAAATCCCTTAATATTACTTGTCTGATTATAAAAATAAATTGTCTTCTCTACTTAAAGTTTAGTATTAATTGAATAATCAATCACTTAGTAAATGCAATTTATCATATACGAATTTAATAACCATTTTATAAACAATTTTTAGGAGGTTTTCAACAGATTATACTATTAAAATATTCATTGCAGTTTTCCAGAGTTTCCTAGCGAACATCTTATTCCAAAATTAGAACTACGTAAAACTTGGTATACAGGCAGCACTATACCTGTAAAACAAGATCAGTATTTAATTTGATTAAAAATAGATAAATAAAGAAAATTTAGGCCTATTTAAAAAAAAATTGATCGTTATAATTTTTTTCAGACGCAGGTTAAAACATTATAACCTTATCATGTATTCTAGAATTAAAAAAATATTCAGTAGTACAGGTACCTATAGCATATGTTTACGATTACAGTTAAAATAACTCTCTGTTTATTTCTACGTAAAATCAACACTGTTATATGTCACTGTCATTTATACTACAACTGCCACACTGCAATTGATTAATGTTAAAATTCTGATTCTAAGATCTTAATTTTGTAGGTTCAAAGATTTCGGCAATTTTTTTTCCGAAGTGTTGTTCTATACTTGCTCTTTAAACGTTTTTAACTTTTACCGCTTATACTATGGCAATTGCAATAAAACAATTTAAAAAGATAATTTTAAACAATAAAGTTTTTATTTACATTACTTATTTATTTTCTAAACATGTTTCTGTAACATCATAATGTTTGTTTGAGAAAAGGTAGAATTTATGTATTTAAAATGAAAATAATGAGGTGGTTTTAATAGTAATTTTGGTTTACATTTATACTTTTATTGTAAGAAGCTACAAATACACAATAATTAAAACCCCAAAGATAAATATTATAAAGTAGTTAATATAGACTATATTAAAATAAGTATATAAGTTCAGTTATTACGTACGTGTCATAAATTAGTTTTCCACTATAAAAACTAGTTTTATCGTAAAGTATTATACTTCTATAGTCAATTATCAGGTTGATTGTAGCATTTTTTTATAATCAAATGAACATACAGTCAAGAAACACAAGTAGAAACAACGCCTGAAAAACTGTGAAAATACATCACAGACAAGACTAAATTTTGGTTATCCTTTAACTCTGTGAGTTTCTAGAGCTTCGTTTATTAACGTTGAGCTACCATTTAACGTTATACAACTGTGTTTATTCTTGCTAACTTATATTTTACATTAAAATAACATAACATTATTGTTTACAATTTATTTTACTGCGATTATTATAAAAATACTTTAACAAATAATTGTATAATTCAACTTGACACATTACAGAAGTATAAAGCATATATGCAGTAAAAAAGTTAAATTACTTGTTACTAATGTGTAAAACCAGAAAGAACTGAAAGATTTACGGCTTACACTGATGATCAACTTTAACCACTTGTAAATTCATTACTGTTTTGTATATACAATTCCTAGTGTACAAAAACCAATTCCAGAGAATTTTATTCTCATAACCGTAGATGTAAACGTTCCATACACCAAAATATGACATGAGGAAGATGTGATGGCTTTTACAGATTTTGTCTGAATCAGGCTACATAAAAACTAATCTGCATATAAAACAACAAACTCAATGAGCTGTCAAATTTTAAAACTCGCCGTCTAATGTATATAAAAACGTTTATTCCGAAGAGTTCATCTACAAGGAGCCAATAAAGAGTGCAGCGATGGCATAGACTTCTTGAATTACGATGAAAAATTAAGCAACACTTTTAATGCAATTATTTATTTATAAGCAATAACACTAACATAAATATTGTACTATTATAACTTGCATTTAAGTAGAATGCAGAATGTATCCAGCCTCTAGAGTCCATCATGTGGGTAAAGCTGTACATGAATCAAAGCACATAATTTAGCGTATATTTGTTCCACACTACAGTTCCGTGCATTCTGGAATGATTTACGATAATCTGTGTGTGTGCACGAGTCCGTTCAGCTAACGACTGCTTTGTCAGCCAAGGATTTGTTGAATCTCGAGTGTTATATTTTTCCAGTGGTCGACTCTTTTACGATAAAGAATATTTTTCTGTAAAATTTTTATAATTCGTTATATATTATGTCTTTAAAACCTAATTACCTATCTT
The DNA here is from genome assembly GCF_021130785.1 of Homalodisca vitripennis. NCBI lineage: Eukaryota > Metazoa > Arthropoda > Insecta > Hemiptera > Cicadellidae > Homalodisca > Homalodisca vitripennis. The sequence continues at coordinate 217,210,501 of NC_060207.1, read as the reverse complement.
TAAAATCATTAAAACGTATATATGTCATGATTACATTGTGATAACAAGGTAAGGTTAGTAGTTTGTTGTGAAAACTTATGTATTATGCAATAGAAACCGATGATGTAGGCTGTAGTAATGTATATTCTGCATTAAGTTAAAAGAATTAGTAGTATATCACACCATGCGTCACGTAACAGGCTTCGCTTTGGTTCCATACAAAATGGCAATTTCATAGATCATTCCACACTTGAGTTGTTACGTGGAGAGACTGAAAGACCCACTAAAATCATTTATAAAAGAAAAATATACAACTCCTCTCTTCCAAATAGAAATTAACTCATTCTTTAGAATAACAGGTTTCAATTACAAATCCAAGGTATCCAAATCAATTTGTTGGACATACACCAACATCATGCATCATCATTTGAAGTCTACATATTTTAAATTTATTTATTCATATTTGTATTTAAGAATAGTTGGAGTGTATACTGTTAAACGTACCGGACGAATTTCACTTCATCGGTGCCCGTGTGATGTGTAATTGTGTTTCTCGTACTCGTGACTTGTGCTGGAGACTTGCATTCTCTGCAATAACAACGCCTGAACTAGACTCCAAGCAGCTTTAGGGTATCTTTGGATCCTTTTCTTTCTCCAATTTTCTTCTTTCTTTCCTCGATCCCAAATCCTCGAAGAGTTGTGATATAACTTTTGTAACAATAACGATGGCAAATTTCCAAAATCCTGTTATCCTGTAAAACAGATTATTACTTTTAGCCACAAATGAGTTCTAGTTAGTAATTAGATCATACGAGAATTTTAGTAACAGTCAATAACTAAAGAGTGAGTTGATGTTACGTTTCCTGTAAATATAACAACGACGAGTAAATAGCGGAACCCCTAACTTTGCACTTTAGCCCAGCGTTTGATGGATGATACTTGTTTGTAATTCTTCTGCTTCTTCCAGTTTTACAGATTCCTTTCTCACATTTTCTTTAGCATTACTTTAAAGCCAGCCAGAACATATCACGACGAGACCTCAGTTCTAGCAATCTCAGTGGATGAGTCTTCTGAACATTACAGTTAGTCGTAGTCCTATGCTTGCTCTGGATGTCTATGTAAATGCGAATTACAAACTAGTAATTCAAATATTTACTTTTCATTTAGTTTTTATTAATAACTAGATAGCAAATATCCTTATTCTTGCCTTAATTTTGAGAGTCTGCCATTAACAATATGAATACAAGACAAATTTTATTTTATAATTTTGTAATTAAAGGAATATTTTAAATCATATAGTATGTACTTAAAATTTGAAATATTCAACAGTGTAGGTTTTTTTAGTTTCAAAAGGTTTTGAAATTTCTTTTATTTAGGCTGCTTACTCCTAAAAATGTATCCAATTTCAAATTTCCATCAATATAATTTAATTATTATTCATAGTGTTTCTAAACATAAAAATATAGATTTAACATAAAGATCGCGGTTATGAACATTTAAAGGGGATTATATACAATCATGATCCAACTTCGATCTTTGAGAGTTTTTAAAATATTTCTAGGATATTTAATACACATTTCAAGTTTCATATAATCTTAGATAAAAAGGCTATATTTTTATTGATTATCTATGTTCCTATGAATTTCTAAACAACTCATTACTCTGTTTTAAAAATAATGTTATCTATATTTAAATTAAATTGTTCTTTACAGAATGTCTTAAATATATTTGTGTTCCCATATTTGGGGAAGAACATAGTTATACCTTTATTAATTTATGTATTTGAATTATAGTAGCTATTGTTTTGTATAGGGAATTAAAAAGATAAATATTATTTTTATAATATATAAGGATAGAAAAGTAAACTTTTTCGAAACGTCTGTATTGATATATATGGACTATACATTTAACAACAGAACTCAGGTAAATATTATAAATATAGTTGCCTTTAGTTATTAAACGATTACTGGTGTAACTAAAAAATGTAAGCTTGAGTTTATTTTAAATATTACTTCTTATTTCTACAAACTGTTCCCAACATTTACATAACGATTTTAAATCTGCGTGTATTTAAAAGTGTTTAAAAATATGATTATTTCAGAAGATTTCCCCTCAAATAACTTTAAAATATGGCATTTCATCGTGAAAACCCCAAACTAAATTTATAAAATAATTAGATCAGGAATGAATTAATACTAAAAAGGTAGGAGTATCATTGCAACGAATATTTTTTTTAAAGCCAAATTGCGTAACTGGTTTTCGTAAAGGAGTTAGCGCAGGTAGCATGAATTAAAGGTCTATTACTCAATTATACATAAAATTACCTGCAAATTTTTGTGATTATCAAAAAGAAAGTTTTACTTTTACTGGCAGATAAAAGAGCAATTTTACCAGCCTATTGAGTGATTTAACGTCTACAGGTCTTCAAACGAAATCTCTCCCGAGATAATTCAGGCGGGTAGATAGTATTTCATACGTTAAAATGTAGTATATATATATATATATATATATATATATATATATATATATTTTAATCAGTGTTTTAAATCCAAATTTTTATTCTGCAATGTTTTCGTTATCATAATGGTTACCTATTAACACCAAGAACAGTCATAAATACCAATTTTCCAGTTCTTAAGTGATAGGCTATTCTACCGCTCAGCCAATAAATATCTAATGCAAACATCTATATACACCATTTGAGCACGTTTCGTTGAAATGAAGGAGAGCTTCAGTAGCACGAGATTATCAGTAGTAATGTCGATAGTTTATGCCAACCTTTATCACAAAGTTCCAGTTGAACGCGTTAACATGATACAGTAACAGTGCAGCGGCATGAACTTGGTATTTACTGTTCTGAAAGTGTTGGGATACATTTCACTAGCCCAATAATAAATAAACACGTCAAAATGAATAATTTGTACGCGTATTAATCAGATTGGGGCAGTCATGTTTTATTTCTTTCGGCAGTAGCTATACTTTCTAAGGGTTACTATAATTGATTTTTATATTTGACAAGTCATAAAGTATTGAAATAAACTTTTTGTACTTATTTAGTGTTGAGAATTTAGAACCTCCCAGAATATCTAAAAGCATTGAGCTATAGAAATGTAGTTTATATCTTGAAACTTTATTTATATAAACATATTATCGAGATTGATTATAATACATATCCATTCAAGGGTCTGAGAGTTGGCGACGACTTATTCTCCATCAGTATACCTTTTGTAGTTAAGCAATTTTTTAATTGTGTTAGTTAAAATATTATTATAAACTCACTTGAAACAAAAAATATCAATTTTGAAATTATACTGACGATAAATTGTATTATTTTAACTATTTATGCTTAGAATATTAATGTTAATTCAATTTTATAAAAATATTCGTAGATAAAAAATATAATGGGTAATATTATTAAAAAAATTTTGAGTTCTTGAAAGAGACTAAGTTTTTTGTAAGGAATATAGACCAATTGTTATAAATTTGTATAACTTACAAATAATGAAATGTTTATTGCTAAAATCAAAATAGCATTTTTAAAAGCGGTTCATTGTCTTACTAAACGTCAATAAATTGTTCGCCATTCGGAAATTTCCAATGAGTAAATTTTTTCGTTTATTCGATTGAGATTGAGGCTTAATTTCCTGATATTATTGTTAGTAAACAAATTATTTAGTAGATTATCGTGAGTACGGTAGTAGTCATAAAGAAGTTGTAAAAACCTCTCCTTGCAGCTTCATTATAATAACTTCACGTGGTTTTCTGTTGACATTCTTATACAGGAAAGTTAAATATGATGTATTGTGTAACGGTATCCTGGCGAGATTTAACTGGATTTTGACTATGTGGAGGGATGGTGAAAAATAATCCCAATCATAGCATTTTAGAAATTTTTATTCGTTTTTTTCCTGTCCCTACTAATAAAACTGGGCATTAGGCGATTAAATCTCAAGATTAAACTTGCATTATTCTGTAACACTAGCCTTATTATTAAAAGCAACAAAAGATATAAAATTCCAAAATCGTTAGTTATTAGCAATTATAAATTCAAATAAATAAGTTATAATTAATTTAATTAATTAACTTAAATTATATTTACGATTAAAGAATGTATTTGTCAAACAGTAACTTGTATAGTAAACTAGACCTATCACTCATATTATCCCTTAAAGCCAATATACCTCATAGTTTGCTGTTAGTGATTTGACGCCCCTAACGTGCTCTTGGTCCCTGGATATAGATTCGACTGGCATTTAAATATAAACCTGCCTAAGTAAACTCACTTAGCGTTACAATACTTAAATTAATTAATTCGGTAGTAAGTAGGTTTTTATCAATAGAAGCATCCCTTAAAATTTTGGATTAAAGTAAAATTGGACTAAAACCATTCCCAACGTAATCCAACTTTTTTCCCTTAGGAAAATATCTCTCATTGCACATACTCCTAAAATCCATTTGCACTTGCTTAAGGAGTGACAGACTATTCAGATCATATGAGGAGGTATAGAAGGCATTACACCACACTAATGTCAATTTGGAAGAAATGTAGACCAGCTTTGTTCCATCTTCTACCACCAAAGCATTTCAGGGACAACATTCTCTCATGTTTAGCCTAGCAACCTCCTTACAAGGGGAGATTCACCCAGTCCAAGATTCACTCTCTACGCAGAAGACTATACCTATAGATCGACAGGTTTAACCCAGTATCTCGACAATTTTGGTCAGTAATTTGCAGTTTTTGGCATACAAAGTGTTGACCATATATAAGTGGCACATTGGGTTTTGCAATACTTAGTATTCGTGGAACTGGAATGTATTAACTATCTATAAGTGAAAAGATCTTTTATTGGAACTTACTCGAGCTATCGAATACATTTAGATCCGAACAAGTTCTATATGTGTAACCGCCACATTTTATAACCAATTTTAATTCATTTGATTTTGAAAACGATTCTAAATATTTATGAATTAATAACAATAAAAACCAATTATTTTGAGATTTTTAATTACTATTATGATGAATAAAATACATTTGCAGTTTGCGCGGATAGATATATGTATATATTGGAAGTTTTTATCAGTTACACAAATTAGTAAATGAATGTCAAAACTTTAAAGGGCAGTAAATACCGAGTTGACGCCACTGAAATGTTACTTTAACTGATAACGCGCTGAACTGGAAATTGTCATAGAGATTGGCATAAAATATCGACATTACTACTGATGGCGAGAAAAAAGAAGAGACCTGGATTCTGGCCTATCTGAAAATTGCAGGCGCTACTACTAGTACTGTATGTTGCCGCGCCTTGTTTCGTAATTCCATTATTGTTTCACTGTTTTGATTGATTTGCGGCATAATTGTTATGTTTTATAAGATAATTTAAATGACGGTACTGTTTTGATCAATTAAAATTGAGCAAAATTTATGTTTGTAATAAATTCTAATAATTAGGCTCTACAGTGATTGTAAATAAACAATAATTAAAGGAATGAATTGCTGAAATTGAAGATTTCTGTATTGTTAACAATTACTAATGTTCATATGTATAATGTAAATGTAGTGCTTTTATGTATATAAAATTTAACATTGATACCTTACTGACTAACACAATATACAGTATACAAAAAACTTCTTACGCAAAAAATAGGAACATTTGTAATTGGATTAAAAAAAAATTTAAACACGTGATGCAACACTAACAGACTGAAATAATGGGCGCGTCTAAGATGAGTCACACTCTGCAGGAATGCCCCATTACTAAAAACAAATAACTCCATTGCTAGCATAAACAATTCGCAGGGTTGGCTGTGGGGCGAAGCGCCTGAAATTACCGCGCGGCAACACACTAGTACACAGCTGTGCGCCGGCACGGGCCAGGTCTCTTCTTTTCTCTCGCCACCAGTAGTAGTAGTCTTTTCGTACTGATCTTTCTGGCTATTACCAAATACTCATCATACATCTCATCATAATGTGTTAATTAATAAATATGTCTGCTTCTTATCTTTGTTGTACATTAGTCCACAAAACATTCAGTGAAAACATGAGTCGTGATCGTTATTTACTCATTTTATGGCTCATCCAATTTGATAATACCCCGTCCAATATATATGAAGTACAACACTTTTACAAAAGTTTTGAAAGGGCGGATTAAATAAGGTTCTACTAACCCAGTAAACGCAAAACTTTGAGATAGTACAAAAAAATTTGTATTCATGTTTCACAAATAATGCTGATCAATGCCTACAAACTGTACAACCATGCTAATAACTCATGCCATTGTATAACTTCAGATTAGCTCATTCAACTTCAGATTGGTTCATTGGTACAGACACCTCAACTCTCTTCCCCCAAGCGTCCTCGACGAAGCGCAGAAGAAACAGCACTTCATATGCCGTCGGAGATTGAAGGCACCGCAATCCTTAAAAGAGAATGAGTTGTATGGTGTGTTTTTCTTAGGGGAATAACGAATCTTCAGGTCGACACAGATGCTACATGTATAAATTACTTTTTATACAACTGAGACAGGAGAATTGTTTTGTTACCGGATAATGCAGTTTTGTATTGACTTTAAGTTTAGAATAAATATAATATAAATTTGTCGTGTAAAATTTATTGTTAACAGTATATGGTAGAAAACGATAATAAGTTCACGGAAATGTAAAACTTTGTATTACAATGATAGGAATCGACGAATCAATAACTTACGACTTCCCTACTACCAATGTTGAAACATGATAAAGATTCCAAAATTTGTCAGGAAGTGATTACCATACTTCAGTATGCTTCATTTGTTTGGAATCTTCAGTGTGGCCAACAACGCATTCTAGCGGTTTCATTAGTTACCGTAAGATTTCTAGCGTAAATGCTGCATAGATTGGTAACCACTGAGCGATCATATCCTTGGAAGTAGTCTCCTACTATCCTACCATTGAAATATATAATTCCAGATTAATATTCGTAGCCCAATTTTGTCTAAAAACTACATATTCTACTATTTATAATGAAATTAAGAAATCTTCTGAGATCATATATAAGATTTATTCCATCTAGGAAGAGACCCACACCATTTCTTGTAAAGTCTATTTGGTGTCCCAACACGTAACTATGATTAATAGAAATAACACCATTATTCTTCATACCATGAAAATAGTATACATACATACACGTTACCTTAATTAAGACATATATTTGTTGTAAATCAAATTGCCTAGCAACGGATAACAAGTACTTATTTAACCTTAACTCCTGACATTTTACTGTAGCGAATATGTTAAATATTCAATTGGATAAGCGACATGTAAAATAAAAAATGATTTTTTAGGATAATATTGATAAATATAAATATGTAACGTATTATGTAACATAGTATAAAATCTTTTTTAAGTTTTAGAAATATAACACGGGTTAGACGGGTAATCACTGTAACAAAAGAATGAAGAAATTTGTAAATAAGTGAGTAAAATCGTATAAAATCTATCGTGTGACACAGCAACACGTGTAGTTCAATGAAATAAGCTGTAATCTCGTAATTCTGCATGCAATCTCAGCAATGCTAGTACGCGATACGTAACGATGCATACTCCTAACGTGTATGTCTAATATATAGAGAAGCACAAATTTTTAATCTAGATTGATAAAACAATGTTATATTGAAACAGTAATAATTTACTGGGCATTTGACATATTTATTATTAATTTTGTTTTTATGGAACATATAGGAGGACACGTAAATATTTTGTATAGAAATATATATTTATTTGCTTTGTTAATTAGCCTAAGACTTTTACTAACTGAAAATTGCATAATATATACATTATTATCTAGTGGTTAACTAAACAAATCCAGCAAATGATGGATGGCTTGTAAATTAGGCTCTCGCGGCGTAATTAGCCGCCATCCGTCGTCTCTGACTGATCCTCTGTTTAACTCCCTGAACTTGTTTACATCCCAGTCGCTAATGTACTCCTGAATCAACATGATATGCTGTGCATCATGTAGAACGCATGGTCTCCTTACGTGACGGGATTATTTTTGATTTGCTTGATATGTTATATTCGACATGTGTTAGGTAACACGTATTTATAACATCAGCTTTTGTAATTTTTCTCATGTCAGCACTTAAAATAAAAATACCCACAAATCTTTTCTAAAATTTTTGGCCATCCTGGTGAATAGTCTTGTTTCATAAGGCAGCCGTTAGAACTTTCACAACATTTTTAACTCATTTTCTTATCAACTAAGAGAAAACCAAGTGTCCTGCAATGATCATAACCTTTCAATAATATCTTTTAATAATAACAAATGTTTTTTATATAGAATGGTTTTCGAGATATCGATGAGAAATCTTCTATAAATTATGGACTTGAAATTCTACATGAACCATCATTTATATACAGGAAACACTGAGTTTAATTATGATAAATGTGACACCACGTGATTGGGTTTAACATTAACCAGAAATTGTATATTAGTTTTTTGGGTAGCTATGATAACAACGAAAATAGCATAGCATAGCATAAACAAATGTATGAATAAACAATTAAATATTAACACCTGACGTAGTAACACATATTTAGAATAAATATCAAAATGAAATGAGGCAGGCATTTGAACTTGTGGGAACTTGAATGTGTGCAACCTTAGCGAACCCTGTTACTCACGTACTACTGCCTTGTTTAAATCGCTTCATATACTTTCAAAACAAATTACTGTTTCTTTATCGGTTAGTATTTCGATTTTAAGTAATACAAATACCAGTATTTTCAACAAAAGTGTTATGGTAAAAAAATGAAACTCTGCAAAATTTTAGGGAGGAAATGTCACATTTCTGATGCCAAGAAAATAAAAACAAAGGTGGCAAAATTTGAGCCACGTTTTGAATTAGCTGCATAGAATCATAGACAAAGCATAGAAATGCTGTGATATGTGGTCTGGAGGCGTTACTGTGAATGTTACCAACCAAAAGCCTTTTGTGTACAAGATGTGTCCCATTGTACCTTGGATAGACTGTCTTTGTTTCCGTAAATTAAAATCTTATCTCAGCAAAATTGATAAGTTAAGAATAAATAAGTTATGTAAAATTTGAAAAAAAACCTTATTTTTTATTATTTCAAATGTTTTAATGCTAAAATACTTAATTTTGAGGGGTTTTATTTGTTAGACTTTGTTAGGCGAAATTGGTATTAGCAAGAATATACTATATATGTACGTATAATAATACTAGTGATTAAAAATCTGTTATACAACTTTTATTTTAAAAAAGAACTTTTTTACGTTATTGTTGTAATGCTCTAATTTGTTATCGATTTGCTTCTTTAAATACTTATACACAGGTAGCAGATATTTTACTTGTCAGACTTGATAGTGCATGGTCCCTTGTGACCTGGAGATGTCAAAACAATGTTGATAAAAATATGTTAATCAATATAAAAGGTTTAGTAAAAATATGGTTTTCTGCTGACATCATATTTATTTAATTAAATTGATTTACACATATATTTAAATTGCCTATGCGTATTCAGTTTAAACTAGGTTCCTCGTAATTTTTTGACGATTATGGAACCTCTGTTAATATTGTATGGAAATTAACCATCGTATGTATTTTGCATGAAACCAATAAGCTAAATAGCTATAAATGATCTTTCAAAAACGTCTTTAGAGGTATATTAGCAGTTCTGATTTGTTTAAGTGATGACGGACACTATATTTATATATTAAACGATTTCAATATTATTTCTTATGCTACGAAATATAAATGAACAGAATTAAATTGTTACCTATTGTTTGAATTCATTATACTTCTTTTATTGAATAAGAAAGAAATTTTACGAAAAGAAAAACACATTAAAAAAACGATAAAATTTACTAGCTAAGGTGCAAAAGGGAACATTTAAAATTAAGCAATCGGTTTCAATTTAAACATAGTAGTTATGTCATCTTCAGTCAGAACCAAAATGGATCAGCTGTGCTTACCATTTGATATTTTTCCGTTACAACATTTTTATATTTTCGAACTATTTACTTTAGAGGTAATACATTTTGAAACATATAGTGATGCCCTGAATTTTTGAAAGCCGGTGACATGAATATTGAAAGAAAATTTTATTTTGGTAAGTGTACATATCCCAGAAATTACACTAAAATAAACGCCTTCTTCCCTCAGCCACAGAAAACACCGTTTTCTGGAAACATTTAACTGTTATTTTAAAACGGATAGAGATCAACTAATTTAGGTTTTTACTAAAACGTTTACGATGGAAAGATCTTTCAAATTATGTACAGCATGACGTGTGTTGCTATTTGTAAAACTCTAATCAAAAGGTCTGTATTTAATAATTTCTCCATTGGAGATTTAAGACGGGTCGTGTGAAGCAACCTTGATTATCAATGTGGTAATACATCATACAATTTAAATACTAGTATAACATAGGTTTTAATCGCCAGTGGTTTGTTATTAAATATATTTGTGATATAGTCACTATGGTATATTATCCAAAACGTAATATTACATGAATATTCCTGCTTACACAGCTAGGTATATTACAATGCAACCACGTGTACAGTCTGATCCAAGCACTACGGTGATAACAAATGGCTGTAATTAACGAGTGTGAATGATACCATTTGTTTCATAGTGGAACGTTTATAATGTTTATCTATCTTTGCACTCGTGGAAATATAGCAAATATAACAATATATTATCATTGTTTTCATCTATCTCTTCACTCATATTAAAATATAAAATAAATTATTGTCATTCATTTGTAAGCCGGAGTTTAATATAATGAAATATAAAGATTACTGTTGACAATTGCATATTTTGTACGACGTGTCTTGCAGTATCTGGTTAATCAACCATGGTTATAATAACTGACTGATACTTTTAAATCTGTGATAAAATTAATATAAACTGTATTATCTTTTACGTATTTATATTAAATCTGATCGGTAATACTATTTTACCACATAACATAATTACCTCTTGGTGGAAGACTAACAAACAGTTAAAAAATGCAATTAGAATTAGATTAGACTAATCCAAACAAAAGTAATTATTAATATTAGCATTATTATTAAAATATAATTATTTAACTAATTTAGAGTATCCTTTTTGTGTTTATTGATTTACAATTATATATTTTTTTTATTTTTAACAATTCGTAATTTTTTCAGACACTATATATATATATATATATATATATATATACAACCAGTACCTAGCCTATGTTATATGTCTCAGTATATTATTTCTAAAAATGCGTTTGATTGAAAATAGTTTCTTTTGCTTGAAAGACAGATATAACAAAAAGGTTAGTAATTTTACATTATTAAATATTTATTATTTACCTCATTAATTATAATAAGTTATCTAAAAGAATAATAAGACATCTGACATTACCCCTCGTTATTTGTTTTAGTTAAACATAACGATGGAAAACATGGTTATATTGAACTTATGCAGATGCAATGTCAGCTTTTAATAAGGAATATCTTTGAGCTTTATTAAGAGTTTAAATTACATTAAAGAGCGGCTGTACCGATTATCCTCTATACATTTTTTAAAAGACTGTATAATGGAATTAATAGGTGACCAAAAGCGGTGAACCCAGTGAGGCGAGGAACTGCTTTTAGTGAACGGATTTTAGGGGATCATGATAACAAATTCATAGATCGTTTATGTTTGGAAACCTCCAGTAATAGTTAGGTAACTTGTTGATGTTTCAATAACATATGAAAGAGAATATCGGGAGTCGATAAAATAGTGGGGTGTGTTTTTTGTCACAGTAAATCGGCTGTAAAGATATCTATAATTATTCAATGTAAGGAACTTTTGGTTTTACTGTATTATAATAACATATTGTAACATATAATATTGTAATAACATTATAAAATATGTAATTTTTTCAAATATTTAACATAGTTGCTGGTTTTTAATATTATAGTTAATGTAATACGATTTTAATGCCCCCAGTTTGAATGCATTGCAATTAATATCACATATTGCAATAAGTACCCTTGATATCATAAAATCTTATCTTTATAGTAATTAATGTATTGGTTTTGGTTTTTAAGATATTAACTTTTTTATAAGTAGCATATACAGACAGACAGACACTTGGAAATTAAGCATTGGAAATCCATGTTTATATGAAACGTGTTTGTCTGGCACTGAGCAATTATATAATGTACCTTGACTCTAGAGTTATAGACAACCTGCATAATTATTGACTAGTATCTTTTAGTATAAATTTAGTTTGTATTATATTATGTTTCATTGAACCTTGCTGTGTCTATATTTTTCGATATACTTTCTACAAATTAAACGATGTATTTAAACTATTAATTGTGGATTACTTTCTTTGCATTGCATCGTTTGGAAGGAAGTCTTGAGTACAAGTCTGATTTATCCCTTCAAGTAATGATGTTATTCAAGTACGTGTTTGAATGTATGATTGATTTGTACCCAAACACACTTACCAATCGCGGCACAAAAACCTCCGTTTCTAGGACCTTTCCTAATAAAACCTTGAACCAGAGGCATATCTAAATAAAGCCAAAGTAAGGTAACAGTTATTATTTTGTGTACTTGTATAGAGTATGTCATGCTTAAATTAGTGGTACATTATTTAATTTAATTCAATATATGATTGGTGGCCGAGTAATACAAAGCCCATCTCTCAGGGGTTTGGGAAAATGTTTCATCTGTGTGCCCACTGATTATATCTAAAATATTTTGAGTAGAATTGGAATTTTACTTTAATCTTTATTTGTATACTGGCACCATTGTTTTTTATAATTGAGTATTCTTCCAGAATCTTAGTGTTGGCGACTATTACATTTCATTAATGATACCATTTCTTTTTAAGCAAGTTATTAAAACAATACGTACTTTGGTAGATTAAATAAAATAGGCTTAAAATCTTTCAGTAAACTAGAAAAACAGATGGTAAATAAGACATTTTTGTTTTCTTAGCACGTAACGCGCTCATTGCACTTAGTCATTTGGGCTTGCTTCCGAAGGAGGAAGGATATTCAGCATAGGTGCATGAGGTTAGGAGCCACCTGCAGTTGGAAACCCATGAGTAGGGATAGAATGCATGTATACCCTAGGCAGTCAGTTGCCTTGAAATAAGGGAAGGTAAGCTCCGTTTCACTCTCTCCAAAACGTGCAGTGGACAGGTTTACATTAGCCTTTACACTAAGGGAGCTCCACCCACATTAACAGTCAACCTCCGCAGTATATAAGACCATATAGATCCACCCTTCCACCTCAATATCTCAACATTTGTGATTAGTAATGTATAGCACCTGGAAAGAAATAGGTTGCACAGATATCAGTAACATATTGATTTGTGTTGTATGCAGTGTAGGTTCACCTTGAAGGTATAAAAGAAACAGAAGTAAATTCTCCCTATATTATTTCTTACAGGAATTGAGGGTTGCATATATAACCAAACGGGTTCTTATTTATAACTTGGTCCACATTTTGGAAACGACATAATAATAGTAAAAAAATAAATGTTTCCCAAAATATTATTTATTTTAAACGTAGTCCACCTTTAAAACAACTACAAAAATATAATTACTATAATGACAAATTAAATTTATTTTCCAACAACGTTGATTGATATGCATTGCAATTTTTATCAGGTACTTGGACAGGTAGACTTGAATGAACGATAAAACTATAAAAGGGAGTTGAGTAAATACCCAGTTGGCGCCATATAACTAAGTTACTTTAACCTAATAACGCACTGAACTGGAACTTAGTGATAAAGGTGGCAGAACCTATCGAACATTAATATTTATATTCATTTTATACTCATTATTCTTTAGTGTGAACGAGATATTTTATCGTGATGTACAAGACTTATAATACGATATCTACAGGTGCGGATAAACACTCATAAATGCCCAAATTATTCTTATTTTATTCAAAAACCTTCTTTCTATTAAAAAATTATTAAATTCATATGAGAGTGTTACAATGAAATAGCCCTGGATATAACGTGAAGGTTTTAAAATAAAATGCCATTTATAACTTTTTTCCTTGTTTGTAAAGTGGTAGATAACTGTAGAAAAACCAAAAAAAAAAGAAGCAATTACACAAATATTACAGTACGTCCCTTTCTTCAGGCTCTGATTGTGGGTTCATATTGTATCATTAATGTAACTATTAAAAAAATAAATATTTTTGAGTCCTTTATAAACTAGGTACATAATGAGATAGGACAGCTCCTTAAGCCCATTATTAGGGATCACGATGGTAACGGGGCTAATATGTGGATAAACATTTAATTGAATAATATTTTGTATGTAAAATATTTATTAAAAGTGTAAGAATATTACAAATTAATTCATACAATTTAAAACAACACTTTTATAAAACGGCCTAGGGAGTAAATAATTTCTACCGAACTAATCACGTTTTGAGGATTACAGCCGCAGGAAAACTCTGCTTATGAACTTAGTTTCTTACTGATAAAGTGTTATAATATTAATAAAAAATCAACGCACAAAGACTTAGAATATAATTATAAATTTACAAATGAGCTGTATTTTAATAACAATATACGTAGCCTGTCGTGATATAGCTTTGTGTATACACGTAAATAATAATTATGCAAAAGACACAGACAATATTATAACGGCATTTTTGGTTATCTAAAGTTAATACTAATTTGTAAAATATATTTTCATCACTAGAAACGTTTCTTTTCCTTGTATTTTTCTTGCTTGATGACATTGTTTTAGAGCTAAAAGTCATGTTTACATTCATAACCATCAAATAAACATTAAAGGAGATAGGAAGAAGTATGAAAGATAAACGAATGCCTCAGGAAATAGAGGTTTATCTTTAGTTTTCGTCTTATCTTATCCAGAAACCGCTTTTACAAAATCTTTCTGATTGCTATATATGTAAGTGCTGAAAGAACATGATAAAAAAACCAGTTTATGACACGAAAAGTTTTATACTTTTGAAACGTTAATTAACATTAATATAGTGATATATATATATATATATATATATATATATATATATAATTATATAACTATATATTAATATATTGCTATAAAGTTTTTTTTATTCGAATGTATTATTTTATTCTTTAACCAGGAACAATTCGTTATTTGTAGTACATAAAAATTTAGGATTAGTTACAGTATCACGAGTTATTAAAAAACTAAAATATGTATTCAACTGTTATATCCGTAAAAATAAAATTGATTTTCCTGTTTTGTTAAGTAACAACAAATATAGTGGAAAGGATAACAGTATTACGCAAAGTTGACAAGCTGTGCTGTAACAATAGAAATAGGTATCAACCTCTTTTATCTACACTACTCCACGAACACAAAGTGTTAAGTGATATTAAAACATGTTAAGAAGTTTAATGCAAGTTTTACTTGTTTGGGTTCTGCACTTGGTTTTGCCAACAGCACAGTGTAGTGAGTTCAGTGGTTATGGAAGACTATGAATTAAAATACTTTGTGCTTAACTGCTTCTTGGTTGGGTGACCGCTGAGCGCGAAGTAACCTGCCCACCTGGCCATTGGGCGAGGTTCTGTAGTCACCGTTAAGAGTGGAACCTCGTGTCTTTATTTGGCCGTCATGCACTTTACCACCTTTTTATCAGTTTTATAGTGGTTGGAATGTCAGATATAATTTAATTCGCATAAAATTCTTATTCTCTCTTTATATTTACTTTATTCAGAAGAGTCTGAAACTTTTATATGCAAAGGTATAAGCTTTACCGAAAAGCGTTTAGATGTGTGTAAATAGGATCTTTTCAAATTCATATAACGCTATGATAAAAAATACAGTGGCGTTAATATATATATATATATATAATATTTTAAATAGCTATTATAGGGAAGACTCAAGGTTGGTTACAACAGCCGTTAATTGTACATTCTGTAAATTCTTTACTTGTACTGTATTTTGTTATATCATCTCTTTATTTCATGTCCACACGATATCTAAAAAAAATTAACCTAGACAAGACTTTAAATTAAGCATGAAGCTTCATATCTAAATAAGGAACACTGATGATGCATATAGCTCCATGGAATTTTTTTTAAACTTTAAAAAATATGTTTTCATCGGTCTTAAAAGTAACTTGGTGTTAATGAAAAAATAGCATAAGAAATCAATTAGTAAACAAAACAATACATTCATAAGAGATCAAAACATATAACATATTAACACATGTAGCTTAACTATAGTAAGACATGCAACATAATTTTGTTCTGACTTGCTTAGTAAATCTTTACTATTTAAACACTGATAGCAAACCCAGTTTACTAATCGCAAATTTGGTTGTGTATTGTGGCATGATATGCTAAGAAAGATTTCGTAGTATAATTTGAATCTTGCATGAAACCTAATCTCTAAAATAATGAGCTATATGATGTGTTATTTTTCGTATCAACTTTGTATGATTTTCTGTCTGCCTATCTGTTAAAAAAATGTGGAGATGAAAAAGCAAATATTTAACTTTGCATGCCTCTCATGATTAGCCGGTTGCTAAACTTACAACAGAATTCCCAGTAGTTGTTGCATCACTTTGTTCTCAAAGTTTGAGTTATGTGTAACATTTCTCCGCCGTAACATTAATAATCTAATATATAATTTGGACTTTTAAGAGATGATGTAAACCACATTACTTCACAATACAACAAACCGTTCTATACTTTCCAAACCTAAATATTTTAGTGTCGACATTAAAAATGAATTCTGCTCACTAAAATTTCCGATTTATTAAAACGCTCATTTCAAGTTATTCCCCTCCCACCTATTCAATTTACTTGAAATAGAATACTGCATCACATAAACGGGTAAAACATTGTAAAAAATTGCAACCAACCAGTAATCTCGTAAGGGCATGCTGGGTTTATTTTATTAAACAATGATGTTTACTTAATAGTAATATATACGTTAAACGTAAATGTAGTTAAATTTACACTAGGAAGATTACACATTTAATACACGATAGGTAAAATTTCACGTAGATAATTTTATCAACAAGATTTCAACGATACCTTTTTCTTGTTTTCGGTGACAATTGTTTTATATTTTACCAGTTCCATACAAGATTGTTCCTGTCAGCTGGTGCTACCATAAATCTCGCAATTGTTTAGAACTATGGAAATCAACAACTGGTATCCATAACTCATCTTAAGTTCTGAATTAACACTTAAGTCTATTTTATTTGTTTATTTAATAAAATGACAAAACTTTCATCATATAGAAGATCTTAAATGAGTTGCTCAATCATAGGTACATATTTAATTCTAGCTATTACAATTTATATACAATGGTTGTAGTTCACTAAATGCCAGTTAGTGCTAATCCAAAACATAGTTCCTTTGAATCATGAGTATTATGGGTTGAGCGTTAGCATTGCCTATCACTTGGGGGTCTGAAACAATTTTATAAAACTCTTTCTGTTTATATGTCCATCTGCACGATATCTTAATATCAAACAGACTGTAGACTTGAAGTGACACTCCATAAAACTTTAAGTTTATAAAATCAACATCGAGTTCGCTCCCTACACGTCGCTCCATAAGATTTAGGTGGGCCTTTTTCTAACACCTACTCATTATCTTAGTGGATGAACATGATAGCTAAGTGATATTTCCAAGAAATATACACTTATATCAAGCTGAGTACAAAACAATTATATTTTAATTTGTAACATAATAACAATGTATCGTAATGAAATGAGCATTCATAAAAGTATCAATTAACTGCATGGTCTAAGGACTGCATGACAACACGTGCTATGGTAATGCTTGGCTCTTCACTGTACAAGTGATGGATGACATATCAAGCAGTAAAGCACCGTGCCAAAGCGTAATTAGACATCATCCGTCGTCTCTGTCTGAGCCTCGGCTTTACTCCCTGGCCTAGTTTACATCCCAGTCACTATGTTAGACCTGAATCACCATGACGTATAGTGTTCAGAACCTTTGGTCGAATGTATAATGGTACATGCAATAGTAATGACTGACTCTATATTATACACCTGATGGATGACATATCGTCCAATAAATTAAATTGGTAAAGCGTTATTAGCTGCCATCCGTCATCACCGCATAACCCTGTGCTTGATACCCGGACCTTGTTTACTCTGTTGCATTTATTTATCCAGAATCAAGATGATGCATAGTGTTCAGAACCTTAGGTAAAAAGTATGATGGTACATGATATGGTAATGAATGATTCTTCACTATACAATATACAATATATTTTTACCAAGTTACCATTGTTGCATCATATTTCATTATTATTATCCTGGCTTTTGAGTTGTGTTTATTAAACATAGTTTGTAATGTGCTACGTATCCCGTTCAATGTAAGCCTATGTGTGAGGTACCATATTGAGTAAAAATTTGGAAATAAATACATTTTTACCATTAACTACATTCTAATGTCTTTAGGGTATCAAATAATGTTCTTAAATATTGGATTTATTCGCCAATTCAACAGATTATTACATTGATATAAACATGTTACAAATAAAAAAGTGAGGTCTACACATTTAACATACTGCTAAAAGTCGTACAGTAATATGATATAAAATATTACCTCTCTATCAGGAAACAAAGAGTAGAACCGACAAGGAATGTTTGTCCGTATGAGATATCCAAAGTTTAAACTTTAGAAACAATATTTGTTATTTCCTCACCTGTTTACACGAACAAAAAAATAAATAGGACGGTTTGCAGCTCTTGTATTATTTGTAATTTTGCCAATAGTTATTGTTTTGAATATACAGGAGAATCATATCGTGTAATACTTAAATACAGATTGTTTTATAGTTTAACTGTTATATTTGTTTTGTAAATATCCTGACTTATAAAAATTGGAAATAAGGGTTACATTAAGAAAACAACCCTAAATACTCAAATACGAATAAAAAGTTTGGAATTAGTTAGATAAACCACCTACATATTGTGTTCAAAAAACAGAGTAACACAAACACACACACACACGGAAACACACAGACATATATCTTCCTTAATGTGATATACTTATTATTAAGTAATCTTCTTTTGGACATTCAGGAGTATTGAGTGGCGGATAATGTTACCCTGTTGAAGACCCACATACATTATTAACTACAAAACACTTTCAAATTTTTAGAGCCTGAATAATTAAACATAATTAACTTAAAGATATTGATTTCTTAGTTTTACCAACAACTTTTGTCAGTTTAAATATTTTGTGTATATCTTATAGATTCCAGATCCCTTCAATGTGAATACAATTTGGAACATTCTATATACTTGGAACGAAACAACTAATTGAGTAGTTTGTGTTTAGAGCAAAAATAATATCTCTGTAGATTAAAGTAAAACAGCTGTTATTTTTACAGTATAATACAAAAATATACGTATTTATTTACAAATAAAGAATAGGGTAAACCATACAGTCATTGGCACTAGTACAGTCATTGGCACTTTGTAATTATTTTGTTCATTACAAGATTTAGGTTGGCAGCATTGAATGCCAACATAGTTCATTAGATACTCTTAACAGTTCTCCCCAATTGGTATTGTGATGTTTGCAGATAGACTGCACGTGGTGTCTGGAAAAAGTATTTTTAGTATAGGTAAGCTTTTTCTGTTGATCTTCTTGTGAATTCCTTTAGAGTTGCTTCTCTGTACTATGTTATTTTCCCTTTGATAAGATAAATCTTTGCAACTAAGACAATGATAGCTGTAATGTAGAAGGAGTTGAAACCATTTTTGATAGGTTTTTAAGTTAAATAACCTCAAAATCAAACCTGCAAAGGGGGTGCCAATGACTGTATGTTTAAAAATTATGAAATATAGTCATCGGCAGGGAGTGCCAATGACTATGTATTTAAGAGATTGTTTATTTTAAGCCAAAATAACATCTTTCGAAGTATAAAAACAATGGGCTTTTTATGAATATTGTTATTGTTTAACAACTCAATTTGAAACAGTCATTGGCACACATATATATTTCTCGTTGGCATGCCAATCACTGTAACCTAGCAGTGATTGGCACTATGTCAATGTATAGATATTGGCATGCCAATAAATAACTTTTTTCTTTTCAGATCACCAACGGAGTTCAAATTATGCCTAAATTCTCTTACAAAGCCGATTCTCTTGAGGCAGCTTTACAAGATGTTAGAAATGGAATGACCAAAAAGGCTGCAGCAAAAAAGCATGGTGTTCCTCGGTCAACTATTCAGTTTCGGCTTAGTGACAAGTTTTCAAAAACACAACTTGGTCCTCCACCTGTACTGACGAAGGAAGAAGAGGATACACTTGAAAAATGGATCAATGACTGCTGTCGGAAAGGTTTCCCACGACGGAAAGAAGATTTGCAACTGAGCGTTCAAGAATTCTTAATACAAAATGAAAGACCTAATCCTTTTAAAAACAATCTTCCAGGCCTCGGTTGGTATCAAGCATTTTTAAAAAGGCACCCTAACCTATCCTTAAGGACTCCCGAAGGAGTAACTTCTGCAAGCTCATGCGTCAGCGAAAACGATATTAAAAATTGGTTTAAAACTATAGAAGACATTTTGAAAGAAGAAAATGCGGTGGACGTTTTGAAAGACCCGACTCGTGTTTTTAATGGCGATGAGACAAATTTCCTACTGTGTCCAAAGGGTTCTAAAGTTTTAGCTCCCACAGGATCAAAAAATGTTTATGAAATTGACAAGGGAAATTCAAAAGCCGCCATTACTGTGATGTTTTCTTTTTCTGCTTGTGGGCGAATTGTTCCACCGATGTTAATCTATCCGTACCATAGATTACCATCAACAATTGTAAATTCTGTACCAGACTCTTGGGGTATTGGTCATTCGAACACTGGATGGATGAAATCCGAAGTCTTTTATGAGTACATCGGTAATGTTTTTAATGCACACCTTGAAAAAAAACAATATCACACGGCCAGTTATCCTTTTTGTAGATGGGCATAAGAGCCATCTTTCCTATCAGCTAAGCCAACTGTGTTCTGAGTTGCAAATAATACTGATAGCCCTATACCCAAACGCTACCAGAATAATGCAGCCAGCAGATGTTGCTGCATTTAGACCAATCAAGTCAGGCTGGAAAAAGGCAGTGTTTAATTGGCGTAGTAACCACCCGACAGACGCTTTAACTAAGGAGAATGTTGCACCAATCCTGAAACATGTAGTGGACGAGGTCAAGCCTCAAACACTTACTAACGGATTTAGAGCCTGTGGCTTGTTTCCTTGGAACTGCAACTCAATTGACTATACAAAGTGTCTTGGTAAAACCCAAATGAAAATTGTACCATTAAGCGGTAAAGATGTAGTTACCTTGGATCAATTCGAAGGGATTGTAGGAGACGAAATGATAGAAAAATTCCGCAATATAGAGAAAGTTGTGTCGGAAAATAATGAACCTCCACTGTTTTTCACACTATATCGAGTGTGGGAGGAGTTTTCCAGAAATAAGCAACCTCAAAAATTTGGTTCGCCACATGCTGTCATGGAACTAAATCCACACTCTCCAAAAACTGTCACTGATGTATGTGTGCCAGATAGGCCTATTGTCAAAGATGCCACACAACTGATGTTACAAAAACAACAAAAACTATGATCCTGAAATTAATTTACCTGCACCAGATGTCAGTGCCAATGCATTAAAAAATGACACCACATATCTTCAACAATCAAAATGTGAAACAATGTACAACAATGTAAATGTAAAACTTGACCATAACTATACAACACCCGAGAAAAAGTTAAGTGAAGGTTCACGTGTTGCGCTACATGCTTCACAAGGCATTGCCCAAGCATCTGGAAGCAGTGGTCCAGCTTTGGCTGATGTTCTCGTGTGGCCCGAAACTCCAACCAGAAAAGGCAAAAGAAAAACAGAAAGAGTACCTTACGTTGTTTCTTCGAAGAAATGGAAAATAATTTATGAAGAAAAGGAAGAAAAAAAGGCAAAAGAAGAAAGAGCCAAGGCAGAAAGGAAAAGACTACGAGAAGAAAAGAAGTTAAGTAAAGCCCAGAAAGGAAACTCTACTAAACAACATAGTAAGATTTCTGTTAAGAAGAAAAATTATGAAGATCAATTATGTGGGAAAGTCAAAGTTGAAAAGTCAATTGATGTTGATAACGGACCGTCTGTATCACATAAGCCTAAGTCTGTGGGGAAAAAGTTGTTTCCTGTAACAAAAAATGGATTGTGCTACAGTTGTGGGACTAACTTCAAAGACGAAGAAGTCTCCCAACCTGTTGAATGTGACATGTGTGATAGACTGTATCATATAAAATGTATACAAAACAGAGAGGACCTTGATCAACATGATCCTGTGTTTGTATGCAACATCTGTTTGGACTTTGGAAATGAAATTGCCAACGAATTAAACATTTAATGGTTTTATTAAGATGTTGTAGAAGGGCAAACTATTATTGTCTAGTTTATTTGAATTTTAACGTCACAATATAGGCTATAGAAGTAATATTTTTTTTAAACTTTCTACTTATGCAATCATAATTATTGTATTCAATAGTTGTATATACACATTATACATTTTAGAGTAAGTTGTGTGCATGATTTCATTGCCTCACTCTTATTTTAGCAAAATATGAAAGTGTGCCAATGACTGTCAAACAGAATGCCAATAACTGTGAATTAGGTGCCAATCACTATAATTATGTAACATAATAACAAAATAAATATTTCCACTTCCACATAACATAAATATTTACTTTTTAAATTTATTGTGAATGTAAAAAGAAAGTATAAAGCCAAAAACCAATCAATATTAACAAAATATATGTTTTCATGTGTCTGAGAACAAAATATTGAATAGACGTAAGGAATAGCATCTTAAAGTGCCAATGACTGTATAGTTTACCCTAGGTAGACATTTAAAAAAATAAAAATAATTTCGCTCAAATTGAAACATTAGACCTATAAAAATACCTTATTCCTGTAAAACAGTCCTAATACTGAAATTAAGTTTAGTGTAGACTTATTATAGATGGAGTAATGAAATCACCATATGAAGCAGTGGACGGAGCTTGTGGTCCATAGACCCGCAGGCGTCAGGCCTCTCTCGGCTACGGATCTCCGCTACATAGCTTTCACTACAAAATTTATAGTTTATAGAAGTAAATGGTACATAAAACCTTTTTGAAAAATGTAAAAACTCATATTTAATTTATGCAGATATAGTAGTTTGTTTAGGGTAAAATATATATGAATTATACCTAACAATGTTAATATATATATATTTGATTTGGAAAAAAAACGACGTTTCATTCAGTTTCATTCAGACCATACTGTAAGACATCACTCTAATTTTATAAATTTTATATTTTTGCTAAAAACATTTATTTATTTATAATTTTACATCTTAAAATCAAGATAAAACTGTCCTTACCGGCATTTTAAACCAAGAGTTTTTAAGACCAATATTTGATGACTAAGGATTTTTTTAGGCTTACTTTAATATATAAACGTAAATTAGGAACAAGCTATCAAAAGTCCCGTGTTTGATACCAGTTTATATGTCTGTCATTAAGTTCGTAAAGTTACATGAATATATTGTTGTATTATAGCGGTCATTA
The DNA here is from genome assembly GCF_021130785.1 of Homalodisca vitripennis. Classification (NCBI taxonomy): domain Eukaryota; kingdom Metazoa; phylum Arthropoda; class Insecta; order Hemiptera; family Cicadellidae; genus Homalodisca; species Homalodisca vitripennis. The sequence continues at coordinate 217,186,923 of NC_060207.1, read as the reverse complement.
ACTAAAATTACTAGAAATATTATGTAAACTGGTTTTATTTTGGAAGTAACAGCGAATGAAGATAAAATATTGTGCTATAAAACGGTCATATTATTACTATCAATATAAATGTATTTATGAAATGTGACGTCCAGAATAAACTCCAGCATAAATATTAAATTGCTGACTTAATAATAGAATTTTAAACATCTTTTTTATAAGCTAGACCTTGTGAAATATAAGTACGGGTAATATAAAATTATCTACATTAATGCTCACACAAATTACAGAATATGAATCCGTCCCACTGCCATTAAGTTTGAGAAGAATTAGTAGTTGATTATTTTATTTGATATAATCCATTAAGTATCTACTACAGTAAAATTAGCTCGTTAAAAACTCTCTATAAGTATGTATAAAGTGGTTTACTACTTTGCCTACATAAATTATCCAAACGTAGTAAAGCCTGACCCTCTTTCAAACACCAGTAGTGGATTATTGGATTTAATATCGACGCTCTGTTATTGAATACGTGATCCATATGGTTACTTTGCTTCCATCTTGGATGGAATTTAGTATTTATTGCCCAAACCCCTTATATTGGAAAAGTTTCTAACGGATTTTAAAAACCAAAAGTTTTGCACCTTTCGGTTATAACGTAAATATAAAGGCTATTTGATTATGCAAAAACGATTCTTTCATTATATACCTTTCTAGATATTAACATAGAATTTTTAAAAAATTCACCACTGAAATTCTTGAACTTTTTCTTATGTAACACAATTAATGTATGGCCTAATTGAAAGGTAACGAGTGAAATATGAAACTTAAAGCATTATGGTCCTTGGTGTATCTCAATAATTATATAATTCTTTTTAAAATAAACATTATTTCATTAAATTAGTTAGTTATTTTTTAGAAAGAAACGATATATGTGTTTTCTTCATTCCTAAAGAAGGAAGTCCAGGTTGATCCGTGGCTTTCATCATGAACACTTTTTTTTTTGATAGCGATATAGATATTATGACGGAACACATCTAAACCACAAAACTCTCACTTATGAATCCTAGAGTGTAAAGTTATAAAAGGAGTTTATAACAGTACCATTCCTTCTCTCTTCAAACAAGCTTGGTACTTTCAACGCAAATATTTCTTATCAAATATTCCTCGATTAGTTAAAGGGAATGATAAAACAAAGTCACTTATGTCACTTGTTATTCATCATCTAAGCAAATTTCTCTTGGGCCTCTAAAGCATAAAAACACAAATCCATATTCATAAACTCCCTAATCATCGTATATAAAAATGATACTTTTAAAGTTCCGTAGTAAAATCAAGTAAAAAGTATATCCATTATTAGAAAACAATTAATTATAGAGTTATTAGAGTAAAATTTGCAGGTATCTATTATCTTAGTATTATGAAAATGTCTTTTCTCAACATAATTAATGTAATATTACAATTAGATTGTAATGTCTCAATCCTAACTAGAAAATCTTATGATACCGGTTTACATACTGTTCTTAGAGTAGATACATTGGATGTAGGGTTGACTACTTAAGATTGGTTGTTGTTAAAAAAATTGATGCCCATTTTTAACAGAATTGTATGTTTAAATAGCTTAAGTAAGATATATGTCAAACGGTAATTAAAGCAAACTGATCCTGTTATATTTTATCTGGATTAGCTTAGAAATGAACAAATATATTTTGAGATATATTAGCTTAAAAATATTAAAACAGCGATTAACAATATTAAATTCTACTAGCAAAAACCTTAATATTAGCTCTATTTAACCTTTCATTCACTAGAGTGACAAAGTACTGTCATGGACTTCATTTTAGAATTATTGTGTCCCCATCATGGTCATCATTCAAAAAGAGCCTAAAAAGACGTTCAAGTTTGTGCCAGAGTCAAAGTACAGACATTGAAGATGGAGCTAATCTCAAGACTTGAATTGAATTGGCTTCTCACAATAACTGCATTATAATTAAAAAATCCTTCTTGCTTTATCAAACTTGAGAGAGAAAATGTGACTTATTTCATAACATACACGTGCAGTGTACATATATTACATATTTTTCTTATATAATTATACATATATATTATAATTCTTAAAAGAAATGTCCTGCTAAATAAAACACACAGTGCACTGGCTAGAAAGAAGAAGTTGTAGGTACGAACCTCTTTAAAAACTTTATACCGAAGATTTTAAAACAAAATTGATTGTCTTTCCGTAGTGACCCCCTTGTTATGCAAACAGCCTGTCGTTTTACCCAACCATTACTAGAAAAATGCTGAACGGAACTTTGCCAGCTAACCCTTGAGATAACAGCTGACCCTTTATATAAAATTGTACTGTTGCCAATCTCTATACAACTATTCGCCTCAGAATAAAGTTCGGTCAACAGATACTTGGTTAACATGCCAATTTAAAAAATATTCATTGAATTTCATTTAAGTTTAAAATTCCCTTTTTATTTTATAATTATGTAAGTACACGATATTCGAAGTAACGCATATTTTTCGCACATTTTTGTAGTATTTATACATTATATGCTGAATATTGTCGTTAAATGTTAAAGAAATAAGATAATATGTTTCAAGTATTGGAATATATCGGTTTCAAAAAACTCTAACACATGGATATGTACGAAATTAAATGTAAAATAATACCTGACTGGTATATCAAGAGCATGAAATTTAGATTGCTAAAAATTATTCCAAGCGATGCTACTTCTCATAACCACGAGCACTAAACATCATGTCACGTGACCTAACGCAGTGGGAAGACCGAATTGCAAATCAGGAGGCATTTCGTATGGTATATACGTAATTTCTTGTCTTTTGAAAAAAAAGAACATGAAGTCGATGGTTGGCTAGGGGAGGAGTCAAGGGGTGCCAAGTATTTGGTAAGATATTATTTGCTGAGCATTTTTTGTGGTGGGTTATCTTGCACTTTTTAGTTTGTAAGTTTTAACTATTTATATATTACGGCTTTTCGGCACTTGATCGTAGCGTTATATTTGATTGAAGTTTAACAATATTAGTATTATTATTTTTATTGTTTATAAATTTCCGAATTAACTTTTCAAACTTTCCGTTGTGAATAACTTACTTTTTAAAAAGACGTATAGTTTTAGGTTGAACATATGTTATATCTTATACTCTACTTTTTACTCCCAAGTAACGTTGAGTAGAGCATTTTTATAGCGGTACACTTTACACAAAAAAACAGCTTTTAAAAATATCTTTATTACCAACCAAACACTCTATAATTCATGAATGTTAGCAAAATTCCTAAAATTTGACGTTTTCGAGGTCTAGGGCCAAAACTTAGCGCCATAGGCTACTTCTTTAACTCCTATCTCGACTATCGCCTTCCTCTCTCATTGTTTCAGTTGACGTGTCGCCGGGCCGCAGGAAATTCCGACATTGATTTTATTATTACTATCCCACTTTCGCATGTTCCGTGTGACGTTTGATAGTGCTCTGGAATTCTCATGTTCGTGACTTAAATCATGTGTATTGAGAACGCTTGGATTCATATTCTCCTGTCCGGCTGTAAGCAGTTTTCGGGTATATTTGACCCCTTGTCTTTCTATTTTTCCCTCATTTTTCATGACGTAATTATATCCTCACGTGACGATGAGGGCTGATTTAATTCATCAAAACTCTTTTTGCTATACATTCTTGTAACATATAACAATACAAAATGTTAAAAACCTTTTATTCTCTCCATTATTAACTAGCGTAAGGCTACCGAGATTATTTAGAGTGTGTGTTTATAATATGATATCATTACTTACATTAACTTAAGTGACTCGCTAAAATTAAAATGTAATATTTTTAAGTCCTGTAGGATTTGTGTTAAATAACCAAACCGTTGGATGTTTGCGGAGCGCGTAAAAATAACAGCCTGCGTAACAAGAGCACTAACAATCTGGAGGCTGTAAATGCTTTCATCACTTCTGTAACTTCGAGTCTGATTGAAATTACATCAATGTTTGCGTTTCTTATTGCTTTTGATGGCAGTTACTTTCTTTTACTGAAATTGTGTTTTATTCTAAGTCGCTCCGGTTTTTTAGTGATTAGTATTAATCGAGAGAGGAATGCATGAATACCTTAAACTTAATTATATGAAAATGGCATTTTGTGAGCCTTTGTGTCACACAGTCAAGGACAGAAAAAATAATTCGTTGGGTTTTATGCTTTTTCATTATTTGCTTCTAATCCAGCAAGAGCATTAACGAATATAACATACATTATTTTACATTCCACGGAACTGTCGCTCATGTCACACCCCCAGACACCCAAATTGTATTCTATTTAACTTTAATTCGTCTGAAATCATAAAAATCTATCGGTATTTCCATAGAGTAGCCAGTCATTTACAAGTGTGACTTAAGTTAATTTTAATATTTCAATTGACTACACCTCAACTGGGATCCTGGGCATGCCGGTCCTAGAGGGATATGATCTCGCTGACGTATCAGCGAGACGTGTGTCAAAGAAACACCTTAATGCACCTGAACCACCTTATAGTATAAGCAATACAATTGCCTTCCGAGCTATTAGAAAATATTTTAGAAATAAGCACTGTGATCTTTGGTAGTTTTTAGAAGCTATAATTTCGCAGGTTGTTCAATAGAGTTACTAGTATCCAGAGCACGTACTGGCTGATGAAGCTAAAGAAAGACTCTCGGATACAGATCATTTCCCTTATTACTGGACGTGTTCAATTCACGAAACAGACACGTCTTATTTTTCAGGTACTTTATACGAATACATTATGTTTCCATTACCCAGCAATTTGAAATTTAAACGATTGAAACTTAAGTAATATATACCTCGAGTAAAAATTTAAAACATTCAGTTAATAATTAGTTATGAACATAACAGTTTTAAGTTAATTCGTATATAACAAGACATTTACAACCAGGACTAAAACGTAATGCCTGAGGCGGCTTCTCCTTATACCTCCTCTTCCCATTCATGAATTACCAGATCTATTTGTTTCGGTAGTGTGTTAACATTATTTCTTTTCCCAGTTCCCACCTTCCATAGTGCTTGGAACATTTTTACTACTAATCTTGGTTTTTGACACTTGAAGAATAGATTTAAAACCCTTGAAACTTCGGGTTCTATTTTTGTAACAAGCAATGGCATCGGTTCTAAATGCTATTAAAACTTTAAACTTCCAACTTAAGCAAAATTTTCTTAAAATTACATTTTACCGAAAAATTTTTCCTCAATAAATTTAAAAATCTTCAAGTTATGTACATAATACAGGATTCACATTTTTATATTTAGCCATTTATATTTGCGCCTGAAAATCACCTCAATTTACAACCGTTATACCTGTAATTATGTGTTACGTTACACCTCACTTTTATATTTTCTTTGTTATCAGGAAATTCATTTAAAGGACAGAGACAACCTAAAATAAAAACAAAATACATCGAAAACTAAAACCGATAGGACACCTTAATGTGTACACTAAAGCCTGTTGTATACTAATACTAATAATGTATTAAATTATAACATTTCAGAACACAAGAAAATGTTATTGTTGTTTAAAAACCATTGAAAACTTTGGGCATGGATTTCAACATAACCGTATCCTTATGTTACTATTTTATTAAAATATGTTTCAAGAGCCAATATATTGTACCAGTAAATTTTGTCGGACAAAGTCAGAAAATATTTTTAAATTATGATTGTAGGGGTATAACAGGCACATTAAAAATCCAAACAATATATGACCTTTCGTCTATTTAATGAAAATGTTTAAAATGTTTCTCCGTTCATTTAATGATAATTTGTATTCAAGTAATAAAAACTCTGTAAATCATGTATTTCACATCTGAAATTATTTGGAAAGAAACAGTTTTTTCATTATTAATGTACTATACATATGTTGTGCGTTATATATAATAATACTGGCCAGCTGATGAGACTGAAACTTACGAAACCTTAGCTTCTAGAAAGAAAAGTATGTATATTCGTATATGCAACTAATATATTAGTAAAAGGGAGTTTGATTGTTTTGTAGGATTTATTTTTCTATGCTTATAAGATTTTATTATGATATTTATCATGGTGCAGTTTCTATTCATTTAGATTTAAATGAATTATCTCTATTCTATTAAATATACCTTATATTGTATATAAGGCTGCTTGCCACTCCCGCTATCCAAACATGAATTTATTAAAATGTAGACTATTTAGTCTATGTATAGTCTATATTTTGTTTTAATATTTAGATAAATTTGAATTTGAAACTGGTATGATTATAGTAGAGAGGAAATGTATGTTCTAGAACACAAGGTCACATGACGTCATCACTTAGGAATCAACAATCCCCCCCTCCCCCCTCTACATCCCTCGCCCACAGACGTCAATGACCTCCCCCTCCCGCCTACTGACCCCGCAAGGTCGGTCGTTGACCCCGACAAGGTCGGTCGTTGACCTTGGCCTTCAAGGTCACGCGATGACCTTGACCTTGGCATTCAAGGTCACCCGATGACCTTGACCTTCAAGGTCACCCGATGACCTCGACCTTGAGTTGTAAGGACATTTCGTCATAAGGCTTGTGTCGTCATACAACTGCGACAACACACGGCTATACGTAGTTTACTTATGACGTCAATATGAGATCATTGTAATAGTTTGTGGTATTACTGATATTGTATGTTGGTATAAAACATGGGCAGGAAGTAGTTTTCAATCTGGAGTTTTTTTTTTAATTCATTAATATTAATAGAGCGGATGACCAGAGTGATTAAGCCACGCGCAAGTTTGTTGCAACAGCATAATAATAAGTATTTATTCACTATGGTAATGGATTCGACGAAGTGTGTAAACAAGTGTAGTTATGCAACGTGTGATACAGCCTTGAGGTTTCTATATAAGCTGAGGAGTAAGTGTTAGCCAGCAGTGCAAGGTTATTTGTTGCATCAGCACAGGAAATACCAGTGTGATTAAGTCATGCGCTCAGAGATATCAGGTGATTAACAATATGTTATTATTATATAAGTATACATTATAGGATTGATATGATTGGTTAAAAATATTATAAGTCATGATTCATAAGAATGACGTCATAATTTTAGTATAAAAAAACCGAGTTATTTGTGAACGAAATCATTAGTAACGAACAACATTTCATATAGTGATTATTTAGTTCTTGTGTGTGTGTTAATACAGGTAATTAAATATGGAACTTCCTAAAGAAAGGCTATTTCAACTTACCAATGTGTTTAAAGTTTTTGTGCGAGAACATTTAAATGAAACAAAAGTTGTTTTAGAATTAAACAATCAAACTTTCATATTAGATATTGATAATTGGAAAAAGTTTAAAAAATATTTTTCTGTTATTGATACTGAATTTAGACTGAGACATAATAATTTTAATGATGATGATGATGATGATATAACTGATTGACTCGATCATAGAACAGTATCATTTTCCAATCCTGTAGTCAGTAAATGTTATATGTTAGATGAGTATGAAGATAGAAAATCCGAATGGGAACAAATTGCAAGAGACAGAGATCGTTTTAGAAAAAGAATAGCTGAATTTGAAGAAGTGTTTTAAATCAATTTTGAAAAAAAGCCAAGTGCAACGTGAGTGGAAAACTTTCATGTGTGTTAATGAAAGACGAGTTGTGTGAAACTTATACCGTCTCATGGTCGCCAACCTTGTGAATAGTAATGAGTGATTTAATAAACCATTATATTTCTTCACTTCCACTTGAGTTAAAATTTAAAATATTGCTTAACCTTAAATATGAAGATGTTTATTTTATAGAAAACGATTACTTTTGGTATCCATTTTGTAAAGAACACTGTATTGAAAAAAAACATGCAATATTTTCTTGGAAAAGTAATGTTATTCTTAATAAAACTTTAAATAAAGATTGTGCGCATGTAGTTTCTTTTTATGCATCTAGATTGTATTTGGGTCAAATTTATTCACATCAAATTTCTTCAGATTTTGTAGCTTACGTAGGTAATCATTTACATAAATGGTTACATATATTTTATAAAAAAGGAAATTGTTATGTTGAGGATGGGTGTATTACAAATTATGCAATATTTGTGGGTGATACTGAATTTAGTGTTTCTAGATTATTAGATATTAATATATTACGAAGTGTTACAATAGATTTTTAAGAGTCAATTTTTATGATAATCTTAGAATTATAGACTTTTCAGAACACAATGATTATTGTTATGTATCAATATATAAAAATCTTCCAATAAATAAGATAATTTTTCAAAAATTTAACGATTTAATATGGTTACTTAAAGAAAATCAAAATGTAGTTGGTTTTTTAGTTTCAATGAACTGCTACTGTTATTGGTTAAATATGCTTGAGTGATAATATTCAGTTCATATTCATTCTACTTGTTGAACTGAACAGGTAATATGGAGTATTCCTACAGTAAAACTTTTATTGTTACAGGAGATATGAAAGTAGTTGTTAGCGGCTGGCAAAACCAAGTTCAAATTTGTATTGTAAATAAAGATAATAAACATAATTTCGCTTATATGGATCTTGATAAATGGACTGAATTTAAAAAACAAATTAATACTATTGATGGTGAATTTTGGAAGAGATTAAATTACCAATATAGTACTTAAAATATATTATTTTAATTTTTTGTTTTATAGGATGGAGTTTATACTGGATTTCCAAGGATTCAAAAATATTATCAACGATTTTGTCATAAAAGAGCTTGCTCTAATATCAACGGACGAGCAAGTGTACCAACTGCAGTTGTTTCAACCACCTTGTAATTTTAACAATCTCCCTACACATTTACAAAAAAAGGTCAACTGGTTAGAGAAACAACATCACGGTTTACAATGGAGTTCTGGTGTTAAACACTATTCTAAATTGAAAGACGTTTTTAAAAATATAAAAATACAAGGTAAAAATGTATGTAAAAGGCACTGAAAAAAGAAACGTTTACAAAAAAATTGCTATCCGAATTCAATGTTGAAGTAGTTAATCTTGAAAATCTCAATTGTCCTAGTTTATGTAATTTAAGAAAACAAATGAATGTAGATATATTGAAGCCATGTGTGTTTAGTCATAATTCATCAAATTGCGCATATATAAATGTACATGCAATTTTAAATTGGTGGAAGAATACAAAATATGTTAAGGAAAATTTGGAAAAAAATAAATACAGCAATCAAACTTTGTTCCTCCACAATTGGTTACACAAATTTGTCAAAAGATCAATTAGAATATCTACCAAAAGAATATATATTAAATCACATTGTTAACATTGATTGTATTTATGATAAGTTACCTGTTTATTTGAAAAATGACAAGGACATATTAAAATCACTACGTTGCCAAGAGCATTTTTTTCCCAGACTTTGTGAAAATGATGGTCCACAACCGAAAATAAAGGACTGTTACTTTTGTAATTATGGTGAAAATTGTGTATAATAAATAAATGTGTGTGTGCTTTTGAAAAAAAAAAATGTTTTCTTTCTATTTACCTTGCACTTATTCTTTATAAATATAAAATAGTGTTATTTACTTTTTCATATCAGCTATGAGTGTAAAAGAGGAAATAGCAAAAGAACTGCACAGACAAGCACGTAAAAATTTTCCTCGACGATATGTAGAATTGAAGGGATTAAAAGACTTATATCAAGCGGATTTAGTTGAAATGATACCTTATTCTAAATGTAATAAAGGTTATAAATATATAATGACAATGATTAATTGTTTTTCCAAATTTGCAATAGCTGTTCCGTTTAAAATCAAAAAGCGCTACTGATGTTGCGCTAGCATTAGACCCGATTTTATCCAAATTTCTAATGAAACATATTCAAACTGATGCAGGAAAAGAATGGTTTAATGTGAAAGTTCAATCTTTATTCAATAAATATAATATTAATCATTATAAATCTTTCTCTGATTTAAAAGCAAGCATCGTAGAACGTTGGAATCGCACATTGAAAAATAAAATGTGGATTTCGTTTAGTGTACAAGGTAACTATTGTTGGCTAAATATTTTACCTCATTTGGTAAAAAACCAATATAATAATACCGTACACCGTACAATAGGAATGAGACCAATTGAAGTTAATAGTAAAAATGAAAGAAAAGTATTAACTAGAATTATAAATGCAAGAAAAACATTTTACCTGAAACAATCATTTAAGGTTGGTGATAGAGTCAGAATAAGCAGAGTTCGTAATATTTTTGCAAAAGGTTATTTACCAAAATGGAGCAATGAAATTTATACAATATGGAAAGTACAATCCACATTTCCTGTTACTTACATTTTGAAAGACGATAGAGGAGAAATAGTACAAGGTGGATTTTATCAACAAGAATTAAGTAAAACTAAATTTAACGATATTTATTTGATAGAAAAGATAATAAGGACGTAAAGGTGATAAAGTTTTAGTACGCTGGCTAGGATTCGATGAATCACACGACAGTTGGATTAGTAAAGAAGAGCTGGTAAAATGAAATTTATCAAACAAACTGTTCAGTTACCGATATTAAATTTGGATAAGTTAGTAGAAGGAAATTCTGGTGAAATGCAAAAAAGTAAACGACACGGTGATTTACTACCTGATACAATAAGATGTATAATATGCGGTCCTTCCAACTGCGGTAAAACCAATTTAGTTTTAAACTTATTATTTTCGCCAAAAGGATTATTTTTCTCTAATGTTTATATTTTTTCAAAATCTTTATTTCAACAAAAGTATAAATTTTTACAATGTGTATTGGACAATATAAGTGGAGTTAGGATATTTTTCTTTCTCTGATAAATATGAGGTTTCCATTTCCTAGTGAAATTAAACCGTATTCAATTATGATTTTTGACGATGTTATTTGCGATGGACAGAAAAACATAAAAAATGATTTTGCAATGGGACGTCATTGTAAGATTGACACTTTTTATATTTGTCAAACATATAGTTTTATACCAAAACAATTAGTACGAGATAATGCAAACTTGATAATACTATTTAAACAAGATGATAAAAATTTACACCATGTATATAATGATCATGTAAATATAGACATGTCATTTGAACAGTTCAAAGAAATGTGTATCAAAGTATGGAATCGAGGGAAAAATAAATTTTTAGTGATTGACAAGGATAGAAGTTTAAATAATGGACGTTATCGTTCGGGTTTTGATATTTTTTATAACAGGATTTTAATAAAAGCTACAAACTAGCTAGAATTTCATTATTGTAGTCACACGTTTTGTTGAGTTAACATCATGGAGAAAGAAATTTGATGATTCTTGGTTTTCAAAACAAAACAAAAGACGATGTAGTTAAAGAAATACATAAATTAAGAAAAAATATAAAAAATAAACATAGATCGATTGAACGAGAACAATTTGACACGGAAGAATTGTGGGAAAAAACAATTGAAACCTGTATCAGAACCGTTAAAAACAACTAATAAAAGAAGAACAACAAGAACAAGAACAAGATAATACTAAAAGAATTGAACGGAAACGAAAATCATTTAAAAACGAAATTGAATCTGATTCAGTTCCTGTGAAATTACGAGTTGTAAATCCTCCTCAGGGTTTAAAAAGAAAACAGAAAATTAATCTACCGACAAAACATGATTTTGAAAGTGATTATGAATACGATGATGGTACTTTAGACATTCCAAAATCTAAAAGAGGAGCAACTCAAATTCCGAATGATGATAACAGTGATATGGAAACAGTTGGAACGGATGAAGAGGAAGAAGAAGAAATGGAAACAACAACAACAACAACTGCTGTTACTCCAGCAAGATCAGACGTTTTTGAAAAAATATATCAAACCCGGCCTACGGGTGAGGAATTATTAAAAACATCCGAAGGAAAACAACTTGCTAAATATTATATTGAAAAAAATTTTACAGGTAAAATAGCCAAAGAATATTTTTCTAAATTAATAACAGGCACTAAACATATTGATCATAATTATGGGTTACATTTTGAGGGTGATTCTTGGAAAATCGGTGATAAACTTGTAGATATTGACGGTGATGATTTAATTATTGATGGAATACGATATGAAGGAACACGAGGACTTTATGAATTAATATTTATGAATAATCCTAATGCATATATTTATTCTGAAGATGATTTAGAAAACTATTATTTAATTTTAATGCAAACCAATGTACATAAATCTAATTATTCGTCTTCGGGAAAAATAAGATCAAATAGAGGCATCAAGTATAAAAATATCATTTCTCGATTATTAAATAGAAGAAAACCGAAATCTATGAAGTCCACTAATACCGATGAAAGTGGTAATCAACAACAACAACAACAAGCGGCCTCAGGTAGTGGAATAGTATTGTCTAATGTTTCTTCTTTAGAAAAAAACAAAATCACAGTCAAACAAAGATAATAATAATAATTGCTATTCAAAATTGATTTTCTAAGTGTTTATTTTTATTTCTCTATCGGTTTGCTCTAATTTTTTCTCTAGTTGCGTTTAGTTCTTGTCTTATCACAACATCGTTATCATTAATACTGGCACTAACATTGACGATCCTTCTTTTTTTTAACCAGCGCGATGTAATAATTTTGTATATTGAAAATCGATTGCTCTCTATTTTTTATTTCATTTTTCAATTTAGTTTCAAGATGATTAATTAAACCGCTAACTTTTCCCTGAAAATCAGTTTTTTAATTCTTCAACTTTATCATTTATTACTGTAAGACAATTTTGAATAGCATCGCTGAAAATACTAAAATTTATTGCATCATTAGGTTTTGCCGCGTCACCTAGATTACAAATTCTCTTATTTAATACATCATAGTTTCCATCATCGTCGATATGGAATCCATCACCCTTAGGTCCTCTCAGATTACTACTAGAACTAATACCACTACCATTCGAAAAGTGACCAAACTTATCAACACTCATAGCTACTATCAGATACAAAGGTTGAAATAAAAAATGGAAAATTCAAGTATTGTAATCATTATTTATTAAAATAATTTATCTCTTAATTCATATAACTCTTCTAATATTGAATTTATTTCATTTGAATGTGCTGTATTGCCCGCCTTTTGAGAAGCCAATAGTATTCTCAACCTATCGACCAGTTCGTTAGGATCATCATAGTAAATTACATCTGGTTTTAAATTAGATAATATTATTCCACTGTCTGCTGTCGTTTGATTAATTTCATCTGTATAAGTGTTCATCATCATCGCAGAATTTGCTTTTCTTTTCTTAAGTATTGGAAAATTATTATTATTATCTTTGTTTGACTGTGATTTTGTTTTTTCTAAAGAAGAAAAATTAGACAATACTATTCCACTACCTGAGGCCGCTTGTTGTTGTTGTTGTTGATTACCACTTTCATCGGTATTAGTGGACTTCATAGATTTCGGTTTTCTTCTATTTAATAATCGAGAAATGATATTTTTATACTTGATGCCTCTATTTGATCTTATTTTTCCCGAAGACGAATAATTAGATTTATGTACATTGGTTTGCATTAAAATTAAATAATAGTTTTCTAAATCATCTTCAGAATAAATATATGCATTAGGATTATTCATAAATATTAATTCATAAAGTCCTCGTGTTCCTTCATATCGTATTCCATCAATAATTAAATCATCACCGTCAATATCTACAAGTTTATCACCGATTTTCCAAGAATCACCCTCAAAATGTAACCCATAATTATGATCAATATGTTTAGTGCCTGTTATTAATTTAGAAAAATATTCTTTGGCTATTTTACCTGTAAAATTTTTTTCAATATAATATTTAGCAAGTTGTTTTCCTTCGGGTGTTTTTAATAATTCCTCACCCGTAGGCCGGGTTTGATATATTTTTTTCAAAAACGTCTGATCTTGCTGGAGTAACAGCAGTTGTTGTTGTTGTTGTTTTCCATTTCTTCTTCTTCCTCTTCATCCGTTCCAACTGTTTCCATATCACTGTTATCATCATTCGGAATTTGAGTTGCTCCTCTTTTAGATTTTGGAATGTCTAAAGTACCATCATCGTATTCATAATCACTTTCAAAATCATGTTTTGTGTCGGTAGATTAATTTTCTGTTTTCTTTTTAAACCCTGAGGAGGATTTACAACTCGTAATTTCACAGGAACTGAATCAGATTCAATTTCGTTTTTAAATGATTTTCGTTTCCGTTCAATTCTTTTAGTATTATCTTGTTCTTGTTCTTGTTGTTCTTCTTTTATTAGTTGTTTTAACGGTTCTGATACAGGTTTCAATTGTTTTTCCCACAATTCTTCCGTGTCAAATTGTTCTCGTTCAATCGATCTATGTTTATTTTTTATATTTTTTCTTAATTTATGTATTTCTTTAACTACATCGTCTTTTGTTTTGTTTTGAAACCAAGAATCATCAAATTTCTCCATGATGTTAACTCAACAAAACGTGTGACTACAATAATGAAATTCTAGCTAGTTTGTAGCTTTTATTAAAATCCTGTTATAAAAATATCAAAACCCGAACGATAACGTCCATTATTTAAACTTCTATCCTTGTCAATCACTAAAAATTTATTTTTCCCTCGATTCCATACTTTGATACACATTTCTTTGAACTGTTCAAATGACATGTCTATATTTACATGATCATTATATACATGGTGTAAATTTTTATCATCTTGTTTAAATAGTATTATCAAGTTTGCATTATCTCGTACTAATTGTTTTGGTATAAAACTATATGTTTGACAAATATAAAAAGTGTCAATCTTACAATGACGTCCCATTGCAAAATCATTTTTTATGTTTTTCTGTCCATCGCAAATAACATCGTCAAAAATCATAATTGAATACGGTTTAATTTCACTAGGAAATGGAACCTCATATTTATCAGAGAAAGAAAAATATCCTACTCCACTTATATTGTACAATACACATTGTAAAAATTTATACTTTTGTTGAAATACAGATTTTGAAAAAAATATAAACATTAGAGAAAAATAATCCTTTTGGCGAAAATAATAAGTTTAAAACTAAATTGGTTTTACCGCAGTTGGAAGGACCGCATATTATACATCTTATTGTATCAGGTAGTAAATCACCGTGTCGTTTACTTTTTTGCATTTCACCAGAATTTCCTTCTACTAACTTATCCAAATTTAATATCGGTAACTGAACAGTTTGTTTGATAAATTTCATTTTACCAGCTCTTCTTTACTAATCCAACTGTCGTGTGATTCATCGAATCCTAGCCAGCGTACTAAAACTTTATCACCTTTACGTCTTATTATCTTTTCTATCAAATAAATATCGTTAAATTTAGTTTTACTTAATTCTTGTTGATAAAATCCACCTTGTACTATTTCTCCTCTATCGTCTTTCAAAATGTAAGTAACAGGAAATGTGGATTGTACTTTCCATATTGTATAAATTTCATTGCTCCATTTTGGTAAATAACCTTTTGCAAAAATATTACGAACTCTGCTTATTCTGACTCTATCACCAACCTTAAATGATTGTTTCAGGTAAAATGTTTTTCTTGCATTTATAATTCTAGTTAATACTTTTCTTTCATTTTTACTATTAACTTCAATTGGTCTCATTCCTATTGTACGGTGTACGGTATTATTATATTGTTTTACCAAATGAGGTTAAAATATTTAGCCAACAATAGTTACCTTGTACACTAAACGAAATCCACATTTTATTTTTCAATGTGCGATTCCAACGTTCTACGATGCTTGCTTTTAAATCAGAGAAAGATTTATAATGATTAATATTATATTTATTGAATAAAGATTGAACTTTCACATTAAACCATTCTTTTCCTGCATCAGTTTGAATATGTTTCATTAGAAATTTGGATAAAATCGGGTCTAATGCTAGCGCAACATCAGTAGCGCTTTTTGATTTTAACGGAACAGCTATTGCAAATTTGGAAAAACAATTAATCATTGTCATTATATATTTATAACCTTTATTACATTTAGAATAAGGTATCATTTCAACTAAATCCGCTTGATATAAGTCTTTTAATCCCTTCAATTCTACATATCGTCGAGGAAAATTTTTACGTGCTTGTCTGTGCAGTTCTTTTGCTATTTCCTCTTTTACACTCATAGCTGATATGAAAAAGTAAATAACACTATTTTATATTTATAAAGAATAAGTGCAAGGTAAATAGAAAGAAAACATTTTTTTTTTCAAAAGCACACACACATTTATTTATTATACACAATTTTCACCATAATTACAAAAGTAACAATCCTTTATTTTCGGTTGTGGACCATCATTTTCACAAAGTCTGGGAAAAAAATGCTCTTGGAAACGTAGTGATTTTAATATGTCCTTGTCATTTTTCAAATAAACAGGTAACTTATCATAAATACAATCAATGTTAACAATGTGATTTAATATATATTCTTTTGGTAGATATTCTAATTGATCTTTTGACAAATTTGTGTAACCAATTGTGGAACAAAGTTTGATTGCTGTATTTATTTTTTCCAAATTTTCCTTAACATATTTTGTATTCTTCCACCAATTTAAAATTGCATGTACATTTATATATGCGCAATTTGATGAATTATGACTAAACACACATGGCTTCAATATATCTACATTCATTTGTTTTCTTAAATTACATAAACTAGGACAATTGAGATTTTTCAAGATTAACTACTTCAACATTGAATTCGGATAGCAATTTTTTTGTAAAACGTTTCTTTTTCAGTGCCTTTTACATAAATTTTTACCTTGTATTTTTATATTTTTAAAAACGTCTTTCAATTCAGAATAGTGTTTAACACCAGAACTCCATTGTAAACCGTGATGTTGTTTCTCTAACCAGTTGACCCTGTTTTTGTAAATGTGTAGGGAGATTGTTAAAATTACAAGGTGGTTGAAACAACTGCAGTTGGTACACTTGCTCGTCCGTTGATATTAGAGCAAGCTCTTTTATGACAAAATCGTTGATAATATTTTTGAATCCTTGGAAATCCAGTATAAACTCCATCCTATAAAACAAAAAATTAAAATAATATATTTTAAGTACTATATTGGTAATTTAATCTCTTCCAAAATTCACCATCAATAGTATTAATTTGTTTTTTAAAATTCAGTCCATTTATCAAGATCCATATAAGCGAAATTATGTTTATTATCTTTATTTACAATACAAAATTTGAACTTGGTTTTGCCAGCCGCTAACAACTACTTTCATATCTCCTGTAACAATAAAGTTTTTACTGTAAGAATACTCCATATTACCTGTTCAGTTCAACAAGTAGAATGAATATGAACTGAATATTATCACTCAAGCATATTTAACCAATAACAGTAGCAGTTCATTGAAACTAAAAAAACCAACTACATTTTGATTTTCTTTAAGTAACCATATTAAATCGTTAAATTTTTTGAAAAATGATCTTATTTATTGGAAGATTTTTATATATTGATACATAACAATAATCATTGTGTTCTGAAAAGTCTATAATTCTAAGATTATCATAAAAATTGACTCTTAAAAAATCTATTGTAACACTTCGTAATATATTAATATCTAATAATCTAGAAAACACTAAATTCAGTATCACCCACAAATATTGCATAATTTGTAATACACCCATCCTCAACATAACAATTTCCTTTTATTATAAAATATATGTAACCATTTATGTAAATGATTACCTACGTAAGCTACAAAATCTGAAGAAATTTGATGTGAATAAATTTGACCCAAATACAATCTAGATGCATAAAAAGAAACTACATGCGCACAATCTTTATTTAAAGTTTTATTAAGAATAACATTACTTTTCCAAGAAAATATTGCATGTTTTTTTTTTTCAATACAGTGTTTCTTTACAAAATAGATACCAAAAGTAATCGTTTTCTATAAAATAAACATCTTCATATTTAAGGTTTAAGCAATATTTTAAATTTTAAACTCAAGTGGAAGTGAAGAAATATAATGGTTTATTAAATCACTCATTACTATTCACAAGGTTGGCGACCTTGAGACGGTTTAAGTTTCACACAACTCGTCTTTCATTAACACACATGAAAGTTTTCCACTCACGTTGCACTTGGCTTTTTTTTCAAAAATTGATTTTTTTAAAACACTTCTTCAAATTCAGCTATTCTTTTTCTAAAACGATCTCTGTCTCTTGCAATTTGTTCCCATTCGGATTTTCTATCTTCATACTCATCTGCAAACATATAACATTTACTGACTACAGGATTGGAAAATGATACTGTTCTATGATCGAGTCAATCAGTTATATCATCATCATCATCATCATTAAAATTATTATGTTCTCAGTCTAAATTCAGTATCAATAACAGAAAAATATTTTTTTAAACTTTTTCCAATTATCAATATCTAATATGAAAGTTTGATTGTTTAATTCTAAAACAACTTTTGTTTCATTTGAATGTTCTCGCACAAAAACTTTAAACACATTGGTAAGTTGAAATAGCCTTTCTTTAGGAAGTTTCCATATTTAATTACCTGTATTAACACACACACAAAAACTAAATAATTAATCACTATATGAAATGTTGTTCGTTACTAATGATTTCGTTCACAAATAACTCGGTTTTATACTAAAATTATGACGTCATTCTTATGAATCATGACTTATAATATTTTTAACCAATCATATCAATCCTATAATGTATACTTATATAATAATAACATATTGTTAATCACCTGATATCTCTGAGCGCATGACTTAATCACACTGGTATTTCCTGTGCTGATGCAACAAATAACCTTGCACTGCTGGCTAACACTTACTCCTCAGCTTATATAGAAAACCTCAAGGCTGTATCACACGTTTGCATAACTACACTTGTTTACACACTTCGTCGAATCCATTACCATAGTGAATAAATACTTATTATTATTGCTGTTGCAACAAACTTGCGCGTGGCTTAATCACTCTGGTCCTTCCGCTCTCTATTTAATATTAATGAATGAAAAAAAAACTCCAGATGGAAAAACTACTTCCTGCCCATGTTTTTATACCAACATACAATATCAGTAATACCACAAACTATTACAATGATCTCATATTGACGTCATAAGTAAACTACGTATAGCCGTGTGTTGTCGCAGTTGTATGACGACACAAGCCTTATGACGAAATGTCCTTACAACTCAAGGTCGAGGTCATCGGGTGACCTTGAAGGTCAAGGTCAAGGCCATCGGGTGACCTTGAATGCCAAGGTCAAGGTCATCGCGTGACCTTGAAGGCCAAGGTCAACGACCGACCTTGCGGGGTTCAATGACCTACGTAGGCGGGAGGGGGAGGTCATTGACCTCTGTGGGCGAGGGGGGTAGAGGGGGGAGGGGGGGATTGTTGATTCCGCATTCCTAAGTGATGACGTCATGTGACCTTGTGTTCTAGAACATACATTTCCTCTCTACTGATTATACTTTATAAAAAAAACCGGTTAAGGTGCTCTGCTATACGTAAAAGTCTATATGAAAAACGTGTTTTCTGTTGATTTTATTACTGTAATATTTAGTTAGCGGAATGGTTAGCAGTATAGTATTAGGTAGATTTAATGGAAATAAATAAATTCATTTAGATATAAATAGATGTAAACTGAATCATAATAAATACGATTAGAAAGTAGTATAAGCGCAGTGAAAATAAACTAGTACAAAATGAACAATAGAATTTCCTTTTAAAATTTCCTTAACCAACTAATTTATCTAATGAAATATGATATCTATCATAAACGTAACAACAAAAAGTATGTTTAAGAAACTATAATCTTGTTCTCCGAAGTAAAATCCTTGTTATAGAAAAAACATGTGCGTCTCTTGAGTTCAAAAGTTTTAGGGTAATAAATCAAAATAAAAATTTATAAAAAAAATCTATTAATTTCTTGCCAATACACTTTTCGTTGTCAGGTTATAAATAACTTACAATAAAATACAGCTATTGTAAAGAAACAGTAGTAGTTGCAATGAAATATTTTGGATGACTTTTTCCTGTTCCATACAACTAAAACTTCTGAATTTGATGTCGCATTATTCCTATAATGTCTGGACTTCTGGGTGACAAGTGATAAATGACAAATGTCGCATGAAAATGTTTAAAGAAGAAAGTAAGAAATACGATATCTATTTCAGAGTAATTCCATAACACGTCCTCCCCCCTCTCACTCTCTCTCTCTCTCTCTCTCTTCTCTCTCTCTCTCTCTCTCTCTCTCTAATTAAAATATATATTTTAATGCTGTAATCAATTCAAAGATAATTTGATATCTTAAATACGGTACTCTAATGTTGGCTACTTTACTTTGTCTATTCAATCAATACAAACATCCGAATATAGTAAAACTCAAAAATTTTTATCGCTTTTACACTTCCAAATTATTTATAGTTTTTTTGTATATTTTGCATAAGATTCCAAAAGAATGAAAACAGTCCTTTTAAAGTTAAATTAAATGTTTGCTTGCAAATTAATGAACTAATTTCTTTAAATTTTATTTTCGGTATATCCGTTTGTTATGTAAAGGTTTGGTTCAGAAATTTAAAACAATCGGGAATTTTTATAATATTTACCCTTGTGTTTTTAAATTTATTTTAGTTTGGACCCTAGACTGAAACCACTTTGTAAGAAAATTTTGCTCTACTTTGTTTTTTTATTCAAAAATATATTGTAGATGATAACGAGTGTAAATAAAAATGAGTAAAAATAGTTTATTCATTTATACGAGGGAAAAAGATATAAATTTTAATGTTTTGACCAATTAAATATTTAGATGATTTGTTTATAGCAAATATAATATACTAACTTTGGTTACTTAATCCCTGTAGCTTCATACTATAATTAGATTCAACTTTTAATATATTACAAATAAACAAAAAATCGCAGTATATTTTATGCAACCATCCCTAAAAGCAGACACTCAGTGGGCTAAATCTCTTAATGCACCAATGCACTAATTAATGCTTCAACCAAAGGCCACTCAATTATCAACACAGGAACGCTTAATGTATCAACAAACGACCATTAACGAAACTGAACCTTTACATGGTTATTCTGTGATTGGTCATCAGCTATTGAACTATATGATTTTACTAACGGTGCATTATGTATTTTATACGTAATGCAGACATGTTTGAGTTAGATAACTGTTTAGGAGTGTACTAAGAATAAAATTTTATTCCAGAGATGTTATTTCTGTTGACTAAATTCATGAACGATCACTGTGGAAAATCTTATCAGTTGGTACGAGTGACTTTTATTAATGAACGATTCAAGATTGAGTTAAAACAATAATTTTCTTAATCTATAACTTGAAGTTCCCTCCAAAAAGATTAAATTTTTATATTTTAAATTACAAACCCGTTATTATAAAAATTTACCTCAATACGTGTAGTTTATGTAATTTAAATTTACTACAATATTAATGGTTTACAACATAAAAGAGGTACAAAACTAATGTATACTTTTAAGTGAAGATTTAATGGCAGAGAGAAACATTCTTTCTAACAAGAATACACTTTTAAACACTTTTGCATTTTTGTTTGTACAATGTATATTTCGGATTCAAAGAATTATTCGCATTAACCTACGAGTTACTGAAAGTTGACCTTTGATCAAGTGTCAATTACATTATTGTATTGCTTTTTGTACAATGTAAATTTCGGATCTGAAAAATGAGTTAACTTAGTCTATAAGTTCTAGAAAATGGATTCTTTGAATCCGAAATGTACGCTTTGCAAACAAAAAAATACTCAAAGGTGTATTCTTGTTAGTTATATTAAACACTTTTCTAATATACTTCTTTTTAATATAACTTCGATTTTTATTACTACTACTGTAACGTACGAACCTATGTAAACAATCTTAATATTGTATGTACGTCTTGTATAATTAAGGTTTTTTGAATTATATCATTTAAGTTGTAAGACTTATGTAATTATTAGTAATATAAAATTCATAGAATCAATGTACAGATAGTTGTTGGAAAGGAAGTCTTGTATTACAATTCGATACAAACATCCTCCGGATGTAACTGGATACGCACATCCGCCCAGACGCCGATGGTGAACAAACAGGAAATGCTTGCTTAAGCAGCGGAAATGCTTATTTGTAAAAACCGTGCGACAATGTAAGGGACAGCCATGCTGATATGAAAAATTGTTACTCACCAATTATGATGGAGAGATTTGGCAGAGGCGTGGTCAATGAGCTGGCGGGAGAAGAACATCAAAACTGAAGAAGAACAAGGAGGAGAGGTGGAAGTCGAGGCCGGGGATTCGAAAAGTGAAGTTCGGGAGTGTTTGTGTTCGTGTGCGGAAAAATATCTCTAGGCGTAATAAGTGTGATGTGAAATAAAATGTAAGTAATTTTAAGAACTTAATATATTTTAGGGTTCATTAATCATTTTCAATTCCATATCTATTTAAATGATCACAATTTCGAAAATGTAAATTTTATGTAAATGTTTAGCTATTTTAAAGAAAGTTTCTCATGTTAGTCCATGAACTCATTATTATTGAAACACTACAAAATTACTAGTAAATGTTATAATGAATTAAATTTAAAATAAATTGTAATGAATAATTTAATATCTAACATGTTTTCAAAGTATTAAGGTATTAAGGTTTGTGCTTAATATGTCGATTGACGCAATCAATTAATCAATTTAATGAAATGTTGTCACAAATAAATGTGTTGGTTCATTTGAGGGTATTTGTACTGCCAATCTAACCTATTATTAAATCCTCTCACAGCAACCCTTGCTCAAAATATGTCACAACCTTAATCTTAAACTAAACCAAACTACAAAACCTTACAACTGGATTTTCGGAAATCAACGGTATTATCTGATTTCAATAAGAAGCAAGAAAGGCCAAGGAACACAACATAAACAAAAATTTAATATGTGCCAGGAAAATCTTATAAATGATTCTTTGCTTTAATAGTGAAAATCAAAGTAAAAGGTTACCGTTCAGACTTTAGTTAAATCAAATGTGTGTACCTCGTAGTTAAAATGGTATCTGGCAGCAATTGCATTTTCAGTGATAATAATTTGAAGTAGCCTCAAATAAAGAAATATCTAAATAACCGGAACAGTTCCTGGTTTAAAGCATTTGGGAAGCGTAAGACGTCACTTTCCATTAGTATCACTTAGCCGTAAGCCGAAAAACATTTGTTTTTGCAACATTAAATACGAATAATTCTGAAATTAAATCTTGAGTTTGCGGGGGAAATGTAGATTATATCAATACAAAGTATTAATGACCCAAAATAATAGGCTGTTCTTGTTGTAAATATATGACTAAATAATGATTTAACATTTTCCCTGCAAATCAAATTTAATCTGAAGTCCGACGCTAGAGCTGCGTAATTTAATTGTTCATATTTCTTAAGTTTAAGCAAAATCGTCCAGCTTCACTGAGAAGAAATATATGGATTTTGTATAAACAGCAACATTAATAATTTATTTATTTTTTTATTTACATTTAAACGATATCTAATAACTTTAGAGGTACAAAGACATAGTGTGTAACAATAAATTTAAGTAGGAAACGTTATTAGCAGATCACTTTTAAATTTGTCTATCTGTCCTTAAGTAAGTAAGTTGTGAATTAAAAAGGAATTACTAACCAACATATTGGAGGGAACTGCCAACAAAACTGGCCTAAAATCCACTTTTCAACCAGTTTCTACTTTTTTACGCGGGTTACATTTCCTTACATCACTTTATATGCACGAATACTATGAGATTCATATTAGATTAAACGAGTGGTATTGTTATAGTATCTAATTTTAAAAAGCTAATTTATTCGAATATCACGATTTATATTCCAAAAGTATACAATAAAAAAATGCAAATGTGTCTTGTATATGAAGAAGAACACGATTTTTGTTATTATTACAAATACCAGATTATTGCCAGTTTATCTTCATGCATACACTAAAATTATATTTGTCGCCTCTAACTGCCAAGAGAAAACGTTTTGAATAACTAATTGAACATAAATCTAATAAATTATTCTCTTTAAATATTAGAACATTCAACGGATAAATGGATGAGTATATAATTTTTCATCTCGTTTATTTACGATGGATGTAAACTAAAGTACATTGTACCATTTCAAACAATTTCTTGTTATTTGCGTTACATGCTGTTTACCAAGTTGTATTTGAACTAAATTCTATCATTGAACAGTTTGCATACAGGTTGATGTTATATAACTCCTGACTATAGTACCTTTAATACCGAATTTATCACTCCGAAATAGGTTGCTTTTATGAAGAATTTAAAAGATCCTGAAATTAAAATAGGAGCAAATAGTACCTGTTATTTGTAATAATAATCAATAAATACTCTTTTTTACGTAAGTGTGGTGAGTACTTCAAGAAAATATTCTCTTTGAAGGTTTTATATATATATATATATATATATATATGTACTATATACTATATATAAAATAAGCTTTTATTACTAATTATAGCAGTAAAACGTAACAGGTAGGGGTACGCCACACCACGTGATGTGGTTGAGTTTACATGGAAAATTTCATGTCTGTTGTTGATTTCATTAGGCTCAGCCAAATCCCATTGAGTGACATATACTATCATTAATCACAATGTCACTTCCAGGAAATTAACTTCATTTTCATATCCATGAAGTTTCATGAAGTTCTTTCTCGAGATATTGTGCTGACAAACAGACAGGCATGTTAACATAAATTACGCTTTTCTAACCCTATTCGAGATAGATAGTCTCTATTAGCGCTATAAAATTTAAATTATTTGAAACTTCCAAAACAAATTAATTACTATTTCAAAGAATTTTACTAGGTCATGTTATGTATGATTTTAAAATTCTAACCAGGAAGTTTTGACTACACGGATAAACAAACAGCATCTGAAATGAGGTAAAGTCAGAGTTTACACTTGGAGAAGAAAGTTGTTAGAGGATTCAGCTTCTCACTCAGACTTCCGGTTTCCTCTAAATTCTATTACTTACGAGTTTTCCTGTTTGTTTCCTTTTTTCACATTTCTAGAGTTTGTATATTCCGGATTCACTGTTGGCAATTTCTGCATTACAGTGGTCTAGAGAAATAATTATCAATTCTCAATAATCATGTACGTTAATTGTTTTAGTATGTTAATAGTTTCAAAGTTGTGGTTCTATTGAAAACACTGTACTCGTAGTAACTGTTATTTTATGAAAACAAACATGGGAAAAACACTAAAACAACACCTAATATTAGGGTGGTATTACCTCTTACCATATAACCTGTAAGATCGAATTGCTTATATTTTTACAAAGTTCTTTGATTATTAGTCATGGGCTTTTTGCAAGCTCCCATCTGGATATTAAAATTGTTTATGGCTCATCTAATGCTAGGTACATTGTTCGTTAGACATTTCTATCATTGCCGAAACTTCTATTTCACTGTATTATGTCCGAAAGGTGTAATTCTGAGACGGCGCGTCCTGATATAAAGGTATTAAAATTCTGCGTTTTTCTATGAGGGTTTGGAGAAAATCCTTTACTTTTCTGCAACATTCGTTTCATTATACACTGCACACATATTCTGAAATTTGTAGCCTTCTAAAACACGAAATTTATGACTACTACATATTCATTCCTAATAAACCCTAAAAAGTGATGGTTGCTGAAGCAAACTCAAATTTCTAGACGATTCTCTACAAAATGGCTAAAATCTACAAAATGATCTGTTTAAAGGCAGAAATTCCTTATATAATAAAAACCCTAAATAACTGAAATATACTCCGCATATCTTGTTATTTTACACTGATATGTAATCTAAACCTTTTTTCTAAATATTTTATACAACTATCTGAAAATAAAATACAAATTTACAGTTTATTTTTGTACTATTACATATAACTGTCAGCTCAATAGAAACATCGAATGTTCAAGTACCTCATGGCGAGAAAAACGCTTGTATTCTGTGGTGAGAATTTGGCATTTAAACAAAGTTTTGTTATGAGGATGACAATTAATTTTCATTTTGCACAATTTTACTCAAACGCCATGTACACAGTTATTATGTGGATGGAAGTTCAGTACCGTACAAACAATAAGAATTCTAAATAATAACGAAGACTTTTGATAGATCTAATAAGACCAAAACTGTCATTGGAATATAGGACGTGTAACCTGAAATAAGGCTGCCACCTAGAAAACCTTACATACACGAGAATTACCATAGTTTTTATTACTAAAATCAATTCTATTGTTAGCGCAAGTTACTTCTAAAACATTTCACTGTCATACATTTCTCATTGAGTAGCAACAGAACCTTAATTTCTAGCTTTCGGAACATTTCTAAATTAACATTTAACCCATGGAAACAGTAAAAGATCGTACACAGTTACAGTTTTAATGAATATAAACAAGATACTTCCACGCTCTTTATGATTGTTGTGAATAATAGTTATTTCAAAGGCGTGAGTGAAGCTTATTACTCGAAAGAGGAGCAATGTGATACTCTTTTATATGTTGTCCATATATCTATCTGTCAAAAGAACATCTCGATAGTAAAGTATATTTTAAACTTGAATATAACTTCAGCGAAAGCTGATAAAACACATAATGTGATATATAAACCATATGTTCTACCACTTTTTACTCAAATAAAGCATGCTTAAATAAAACTCCACTGAAAAGCGTTGCAAAATGCTATGATGACACACGGCGCTTCATATCTGTCAAGCTGAGAAATTGTCGAGACGATTTCTCTCTATCTATTGTTTCACTGGTGATTCGTATTTATTCCAAGGATTGCTTCACAGTTTGAAAACTATCAGTAGTTCTAGTAGCCTACTATTGATATTGTGTCATTGAACTGGCATTTAAGCCACAGCCACTTTTTGCGATGTTCTTCAAAATACTTTTAATAAGTCAAGGTACAGTAACAGAATTCCTTTGTCATCCAACCACAGAAGCACCTACTATTCAAATTAATAACGTTTATCTATTCGTAAAATCGATTTCGCAATCTTAAAATTGATTAAATGCGTTAACGTGCATACCACCTCTACAAAAAAATATAAATATAGCTCGTAAAATTTTCAATTGATTTACTACTCTACAGCAAAGTTATGTATGGTATGAATAAACTCTACCTGTACTTGTAGACGAAGAAGATCAATAATATAGAATTTTCCTGTTACTAAAAATTAATGGATATGAATTTTATACGTAGATTAAATACAATTAATTTCTATAGTTCATAATTTTTACTTAAACCGCATGCTACATAGTTTAAATTAAAGATTTATATTCAATAAACAAACTCACTTTAACACTTTTTATACAATTTCATTGTGCAGGTGATTAATCAAATATTCCTAAAACCATAAAACTATTTCCTATTGTTAAAAACTCATGAATTTCACTTGCCCACATAATTAGTATATAGAAGTTGCAGGTATTAGCATGAACATTATACCACATAGAAGATTGTCCAAACATATAATGAAGGGTGAAACAAAAAATTATCAAACGTTGCGTATTACATAATAAAACGTATTCCTGCTAAATACGATTTGAACGATAATACGACTTATCATATACAAAAGCATTAGTATCAATATCTATTTTGTTTTTTTAAAAACACTTAATCGGAATTTCTTACGTAGGGTAATAATTTTATTGTAAAATTTGTATATTTTAAAGGTAAACACTAGTGTTTAATAAATTAATACATTTTCTATATACCAAAAATGTTGAGTTAACTTTCATGCATCGTCTGGAATCTGACTCTGTTTACATACGTGACTCCTGGAATCTGGTTTGTCTGAAGTAATAAATAAAAACTTCAGTGACGAAAAACTAAAATCGACTCTTGACATCGTTAAAAAAATAGACCCATAGTTTACAAAATATGGTTGTAATATAGGTGAAGAGGTATTCACATATTTTCATCAGGTGTATAATTAATTGAGTGCTCTATTATGTTTTAGATACGATCTCTAAGCTCAGTGGAGCAACCGAGATTTCTACACGTAACGTACCTATGTTAGGAAGTGTTAAATTAATGATAAATATAGATCCAGCTTAGCTCCAGATTTCAGACACTGCATTGTGAGAAATGTTAAACTGGAGCTAAATCCAACATTCATATTGAACTAACCCTTCCCACAATAACAAGTTTATAGTAGACTCTTGGAGCAAATGGAAAATTCTTTAAATATTACTAAATGTTAATAAAAACACAACTTTTTCCAAATTGTTTATTTGTTTTATTTTTTTTTTTTGGACGAGACCTTTCAAAACCAAAGGTTTCATCTTCAGGCAACTCCACAAATAAATATTTACACACATGCTGTAAAAATTTAAATACAACAATTTTGGAAATATTTCAGCCAATATGAAAAATTATATTTGACTATAGTTTTAATTTTTGAATAAATTGAGAAGAAATTAAAAGTTGTGTTTTTATTAACATTTAGTAATATAATAAATTTCTAGTTTTTAAATATAATTGTTGTAAGCTTTAAGATAAAAAGTGGGTGTCATTTTATTAATAAAAACTGTTATTTATTATTATAGAATAAAATAATGTTTTTAAATTTTATAATGCGAATGTAATTCATTGATTTGGGTTAGAATAAAAAAGAAAGATAAGCAAGATATGAGGAGAGTAATTGCATGAAAGCCTTTGGCTACTGCAGAATGTAATATAAGCTGAATACAAACTCGGGAGTTCAAACTCCTGAGGCTTTTAGCAAATTGAGTTTACTATGTATTGCCAAACTACCATTATATTAACACCTTGCAGAACAGTAAACGATTTCGTCTCTGTTGTTTAATTTGTATTTAAATTTCAAACATCGATATTCAAATCTTTATTTATAGTTTTAGAATTTGCCTACCTATATCACAATCTTCAAAACATTTTGAATTATTTATTAATGTAGGCAAATTTTTCTTAAAAACCAAATACAAAGTATTACAATATGTTTTGTTAACATTGTTTTAAGGATAGTTTATGAAAAACCGTATTAAAATAAATAAAAATTAAAATATATCTACGTTACTTTATAGGCATTATAATGTTTAGGTAAACATCAACCATAATTGTTTAAGCAGGCCATGGAGGAGTAGTTGATGATACATAAATATAGTTAGTTAGTAGTTAAATTTTGTTTATTATTTAAAGAGCATTTGCATTAACTGCATTAGACCAAACATTTAGTAATGGAACTACTATTGAGAATATTATATCCTGGAGGAATCAGGAAACTTTTCAAACAAGCAGACTACACTCGTGTAAGGTTTTATTATGCGTGTAGCAGTAACACACGAAGCTGTGAACTTAAAATTTTGCATACAGCCTTTACGAAACGACACGTGATGTAGCATACCTTCTACTTATAAGAACTTAGGTACAAATATTTTCAAGGTAATACCAATACTTGACAAATGCATGTTAAATGGTCTCTCTTCATAGGCTATGTAATAAACAGAAGTCAGTCACAACTTACACTTCAATATAATAAGCGACCACCACCACAATCGAATCATGATTATCGACTCCTTGATATTCATGACTATCTAAAAATACATAGAAATACATAGAAAAATACATTCATGATATCTGAAAACATAATGGCGAGCCTAGTTACGTAATTACGGATTTAAAGGAGCAAGATCACTGTCATTTATATTTAAATACTCTTTTAATTGAAAAATTCATTTTCAGGCAATAGTTGTATGTTCATCGCCATTGTTCTTGCCCATGTCGCTAGTCTTACTCAGTACCGAAATAAAATGGAAAGAGTTGGAAATGATTATTTATGAACATCTACAGATTAAATGTTGTTATCGATAGCTTCAATATTATTAATTGATAGATAAAATTAGATTGGATTGGTGGACGCCTATTATAATGCAGCATAGGAATAAAATAAATGACAATAATGTGTCCGAGTTCAACAGGGACGAACATGTTCAGATTCAATACGAGTGACTAAGCAATTTGTGCCGACAACGATGGGACAATGATATTTCGGTTACCTACGAGTCGATCAAACTTACTATCCAAGAAATATTACGAACCACCATATTTAATTTCTCAGAAGTGCGTAAACCATCTATCTATCACTCATTCACATATTAAACCTTTACCGATGTAAGTTTAGTCTTTGTCATCGATCAGGAATGTTATATTCTTAGATGTCAAAACATTTTTGCTCCAAACACGATATTCCTCAAACTCAGTAATCTCAGTCAACAACCCCATTGCACACGATAAATAAATCAAAATTATGTTTTTCATATATTTAAATTTTTTAAGAGATCATTCAGACTTTATTCAATGGAAAAACCAAGAATAATATACTATGTTTAAATTAAAATATGAAAATAGCCTATTAAGCGAATAATTAAAAATAATAAAAATTTAAAAAAAACTAATGTATATAATAATTTACGTTATGTGGTACAGTTTTTAATTAAACTGGCACAATTTATATGCACATTTCGAAAACTACTTTGTAATATTAATAACAATGTCTGGAGGGATGAAGTTCAAAATTGCATTTAATACACATTCACATTCAACGTTCAAATAAACACATATAACAAAATTAAAATTTTAACACAATTTAAGACTAGGCGAGTTGTTGCTGTGCAAGGCGTGACAGCAGGTGTCTCTCGGTCGTTTTGGTGTTTTTACATAAAACATGAGCTGGCCGACCCCTGACCAGAAACCCAACCTTCGAGAAGTGTGGTAAGAGGGTAGGAAATCGGCCTCGTAATCTTCTGTTATGTTTATAACAGCTCAATGCTGAGAGCTGTCTTTATTGGCAGCCATATTTTGTTTTCCATTATAAATAAATATTAACTTTCATACCATTTTCGTGTCTTTCTTATCTCAGTGTTTTTTTGTACTTACCCGGTTACACAAATAGAAAACTGCTTTTTTATATAGAACTATAGAAAACATTTCCAGCTTATATTTTTAGTACACTGTGTCTTAAAAATATACGACTATTATGTTCATACAATGCTTAAATAACTAAGATAATGTGCAAATATATTGTATGCAGTGTATAAAAACAAGGTAGGATTATATCACTCAACATTTCAATTAAAATTGTGTATATTTTAAAAGGGCTGTAAAGTGAAAAATTAGTAGAGAGACAAAGTAAAGCGTTTTTTATTGTCCCGTTGTAAGATGTAGTGACAATGACATTATAATATCTTTAGAGTTGGGCAAGATATGAAGATAAAACTAAACCCATTTCTCAAACCCTCTGCACCAATAAGCAAGAAGAACTCAAATACACTCTGCCTACATAATAACTCTTCTTTTCATATTAAAAAAAATGTGCAGCTTTTTTGTAGTATCTGAGCACCTGCATTCAAATCGCCGATCTCCTTTCTAGCACTACAATGTTTTATTTGATGCTATTTCTGTGAAATAAATCCTTTTTTCATTATCTATTTAATATATTATTAGATACAAATAATAGTTAGCAAAATTTAAAATAACTGAAATATGAAGACAAATCAAATAGTAACATGGATATGTTGATATCTGAACTAATATAAATATTTCTATCCGCCCCATTTTCCCTACTAGCCCTACGTATGGTATACTGTAAAGTCATACAAGAACATAGCGTTGAGATGCATTTCAGATGCTTAAAAGGTGTATTTGTAAAAACTAAAATGAAAAATTAATTGAACTGAACCACATGGAAGCCATTACAAAGTGATCTTCGTATAACTTGTATATTGGATGACTGTTTAAAGTATTCTATTTAACTTGCTATATTTAATTGTCTTCTTAAAATAAAATTCAGTGGAGAAATTAAGGTGGGCTTCTGAAAAATAACACATTGCTCTTTGATTTGCCATACTAATCCTAATTTTAGAATATTAAGACATTTTTTAAACAACTCTTTTTATCCGTAGGACAAGTATCATTAAATTTTGTATTCATTTCTTCTTTTGTGTAAATGTAAAACACTCAAGTTTTTTTTAACTTACTTTATTTTTTACCATTTTTTTATTATTTCAAAAGAAAACCACCTAATGACACATTTCACAGTAAAGGTGGCATTACGAAAACCTAACAAACCCACTGAAGCCACTTATTTTACAATTGAATACTCAGTACTACTTTTATCTATAGGATAAAAACAAACACACTGAAGCCACTTATTTTTACAATTGAATACTCAGTACTACTTTTATCTATAGGATAAAACAAACACACTGAAGCCACTTATTTTACAATTGAATACTCAGTACTACTTTTATCTATAGGATAAAACAAACCCACTGAAGTAAATTGTTTTACAATTGAATACTCAGTACTACTTTTATCTGTAGGATGAAACAAAACACACTGAAGCCACTTATTTTTACAATTGAATACTCAGTACTACTTTTATCTATAGGATAAAACAAACACACTGAAGCCACTTATTTTTACAATTGAATACTCAGTACTACTTTTATCTATACGATAAAACAAACCCACTGAAGCCACTTATTTTACAATTGAATACTCAGTACTACTTTTATCTATAGGATAAAACAAACACACTGAAGCCACTTATTTTACAATTGAATACTCAGTACTACTTTTATCTATAGGATAAAACAAACACACTGAAGCCACTTATTTTACAATTGAATACTCAGTACTACTTTTATCTATAGGATTAAAACAAACACACTGAAGCCACTTATTTTACAATTGAATACTCAGTACTACTTTTATCTATAGGATAAAACAAACACCACTGAAGCCACTTATTTTACAATTGAATACTCAGTACTACTTTTATCTATAGGATAAAACAAACACACTGAAGCCACTTATTTTACAATTGAATACTCAGTACTATTTTTATCTATAGGATAAAACAAACACACTGAAGCCACTTATTTTACAATTGAATACTCAGTACTACTTTTATTCTGTAGGATAAAACAAACCACTGAAGTCAATTGTTTTACAATTGAATACTCAGTACTACTTTTATCTGTAGGATGAAACAAACACACTGAAGCCACTTATTTTACAATTGAATACTCAGTACTACTTTTATCTATAGGATAAAACAAACACACTGAAGCCACTTATTTTTACAATTGAATACTCAGTACTACTTTTATCTATAGGATAAAACAAACCCACTGAAGCCACTTAATTTTTACAATTGAATACTCAGTACTACTTTTATCAGTAGGATAAAACAAACACACTGAATCCACTTATTTTACAATTGGAATACTCAGTACTACTTTTATCTATAGGATAAAACAAACCCACTGAAGCCACTTATTTTACAAATTGAATACTCAGTACTACTTTTATCTATAGGATAAAACAAACCCACTGAAGCCACTTATTTTACAATTGAATACTCAGTACTACTTTATCTGTAGGATAAAACAAACACACTGAAGCCACTTATTTTACAATTGAATACTCAGTACTACTTTTATCTATAGGATAAAACAAACCCACTGAAGCCACTTATTTTACAATTGAATACTCAGTACTACTTTTATCTATAGGATAAGTTTTAATTTTTCATGTTGATTGGTTGGCAATATTTTATTTTATAAAAAAGTATTGCAATGCTTTCACAAAATCTTACTCTGAGACTGTTCTAGTACCTGTTGTCATAGCCTAACCTAGTCATGCCTAATAAAATTCCCTAATTGTTATGTAAACATAATACTTTAGCTCCTCACCAGGAAATTTTAATCAGTTTTAATATAATAAGTCTGTTTTACAATGCTCTAGGCTACATTTAAAACCTTATTATGTGTATAAAAACTACTGTTTTCCCGCAGTGATTTACCATTTCAAGGCACTGACTTACATTATTGTGATTCTACCGTGTCTTGTACAACAAACCCTTTTCTTAATATAATTCACTGCGATCAATAGTTTCTAAATTTTTAAATTTTCTCAATTATGTTTTTTATAGAATGCTTCTGAAGTGTTACATCCTTATAATTTATTTCGTATGCTTATACATTACTCGTTCAATTATCATATTATTTACGACATATACCTCTTTTTCTAGAAATAATAATAACCTACCTAATTACCTAAAACATGAGATTGTTTTTAACGTAATCTGGCAATCTGTTAAAATAAACAGATAAAACAACGTTAAAGTTTTAACACAGTTTAAGCTGAGGTGAAACGGTAACATGAGAGCAGGTGCCTCTAACGTCATTTCCGTTTACATAAAAGAAGAGCTTGGCGACCCGTGACCAGAAACCCAACCTTCAGAAAGATTTATTGACAGTGCAGACTAGCGGTCTTGTTATACTTATACACCACGAAACACGAAATATATGTTGTATTACTAGATAAACAGGTACCACAACATTAGCATGTTAATATATATAAAGCTCTACGAGGCTGTGAGGCTTGATATTTTCTCATGGTAGTTTTGTATTTACATAAAACATGAACTTGCCGAACCGGGACCGGAAACCCAATCTTTGGAAAGATTTATTGACAGTGTTCACTAGCAGTCTTTTGATAATTAAACATCGCGGACACATTATATATGTTTTATTACCAAATGAACAGGTACAACGACATTAGCACGTTAATACAGTTAAGTCCTTAACCAGGTTGTGAAGCTTGACAGTTTCTCATGGTAGTTTTTTGTTTACATAAAACAGGAGCTTGCCGTCCCGTGACCGGAAACCCAACCTTTGGAAAGATTTTATTGACAGTGTTGACTAGCAGTTTT
This sequence comes from Homalodisca vitripennis, assembly GCF_021130785.1. NCBI lineage: Eukaryota > Metazoa > Arthropoda > Insecta > Hemiptera > Cicadellidae > Homalodisca > Homalodisca vitripennis. Next base: position 217,152,201 of record NC_060207.1, on the reverse strand, counting down.
TTTGATAATTTAAACATCGCGGACACTATATATATTTGTTGTATTGCCAAATAAACAGGTACAACGACATTAGCATGTTAATGCAGTTAAGTCCTTAACGAGGTTGTGAAGCTTGACAGTTTCTCATGGAATTTTGGTGTTTACATAAAAACATGTGGCTTGCCGACCCGTGACCGGAAACCGAATCTTTGGAAAGATTTATTGATAGTGTTGACTAGCAGTCTTTTGATAATTAAAAATCGCGGACACATTATATATGTTTTATTACCAAATAAACAGGTACATATTGACATTAGCATGTTAATACAGTTAAGTCCTTAACGAGGTTGTGAAGCTTGACAGTTTCTCATGGTAGTTTTGTGTTTTACACAAAACAAGAGCTTACCGACCCGTTTCCGGAAACCCAATCTTTGGGAAGATTTATGGACAGTGTTTACTAGCAGTCGTTTGATAATTAAAAATCGCGGACACATTATATATGTTGTATTACTAGATAAACAGGTACCAAAAAAATTAGCATGTTAATACATTTAAAGCCTCTACAAGGCTGTGAGGCTTGATAGTTTCTCATGGTAGTTTGTGTTTACACAAAACAAGAGCTTGCCGACCCGTGACCGGAAACCCAATCTTTGGAAAGATTTATTTACAGTGCAGACTAGCGGCCTACAGATAATTATGCGTCGGGAATACATTATGTATGTTGTATTACTAGTTATACAGGTACCATAACGTAAACACGTTAACACAGTTAAAGACTCGCGATGGCCGGTATGGCGTGTCCGTAGTAGTCTTTTGTTACTATGTTTTGCAATTTTGAACATTTGTGCAATATTTGTTGCCTGTGAATTTTTTATTATTTTAAATAGTAAACAACCTTACATGTATATTAAAATTTGATGTAACGCCTTCTAAATTTTTAGCTCCCTCTGAGGCTCTAAATTAAAAATGAAATTTTGCATCTTTATTACATGTTACATTATAAAAATCTAAGATTAAAGTATCTTAGTGCTAATTAATTGTCGAAGTTGTTGTTATTTATTACTATTTTTGTGACTTATAATCAAATAAAGAGTTTTATAACAAAATATAAGGTTTATCGTATAGTGATGTGAAAACAATATACTTAGAGTAATAAAATTTATGTAAGCAATTAACTATTTAAAATTTGAACGTTTTTAGGATCGTTTCTACAAGTGAATAAGGATTACATACGCCGTTGTTTTATAGTACGGTTTATGTGCCACATAGATATTCATTTCAAAATGTTAGGATTTTAAACCTAGGACTTCCCAGGACCCATCGATTTCCTTAAAATTGATGTTCAGGTTAGAAATAGGTTCTCTTCATGTGATTTAGAGGCATACGAGTATAGTGTTTCTTTGTTGTAACTGTAATCGTTTATTTATTATATATCTAGTGAACCTTTGTTGACATACCCTGTACACTAAAATATTAGTATTACACTTGCTACATAATTACAATATGGATAAATAATGTTATTAATATGTTATAAACTTATACTTACTATGATAAGTAAAGAAAAAGCTTTAATAGCATTATGTAACCTCAATACTTTTAATTCCGTAAATTTACAAACTAAAAACGCCCCTAACATTACTGTAGTCACAGTGTCGCAATATTTCTCCAGCTGTTGAATTGGCACTCAGTAAACAATGCCTGATTGCCAGCATTTATATCTACGAACCTCACCAGTGTTCAAGTGGATAGACCCATCAACTTAGATACAATTATTTCATTGAATGCGAATTGGACGGAAACTGCTAAACATATTCACTTCTACGGGTTATAGGAATATTGCTTCGTGTATGTGAATGCCAAAATTAGGCACTGCGTTACAAGTTAATGAACGTGTTCTCAAAGCAATGTACATTACAGCAATGAATATACTTACAAAAATATGTTTATGAACTTTCACGTGAATTAAACACAATGTTCTGCTAAAACTATTTTCAAAATTTCAAAAATATTTTAAATTAATTTATAGTACAGATTATTCCAAAGCAAAATTGTATGTTAAAAAATTAAACCGTATTTAAAAGAAAACTTGTAAAAATTATTACACGATTAGGTCAAACACAGGATTATCTAAAAAAATGCTGTATTAAATAAATAGTGAAGGCTTAATTTGTTAGCAAATATTTGTTTATGACTATACTGTTTGTTACAGAAGGTGATTTGGAATAAATCGTATAACCGATATCAGTTAACATTCAACTTAAAGCATCGCTATGTTAAGGTAAATATAGTTATTAAATCAATAAGGTCTTTATTTAAAAACGTTTTCTCAACATAACGGTATTGTTTTTTCAATATAACTTAAACCATTCATTTTTAAAATCAAGATACATTCATATTCTTTCACAGAGTAATACAAAATTAAAATAAATAAAATATCTAATACATTAACATGAAAACAATTATTAAGGAGTAAAAAATATCTCCACCAAAGAGTGTCTAAGATTGTTTTTTGTACGAGGCTTATCCATGCGCTGTTGTTTTCTGGGCCCGAAAATAATAATAATTTTAAGTAATTTCTGAACATATTTTGTGATTCTCAGAGTAGTTTTCGGAGGACGAGGCATAGAGTACAAATTGTTCAAAGTTATATTTTTATCAAATACCAGTGTCACAATAGGGTACAAACAAATTTATTCTATTTGAAACCCTACCCAAAAATGCCCATTATAAATTATTTGTATATGTAGAAGATTGTTCTGTTTGAAAAGGACATTATTGGCTTGTTTATAATTAATTACGCGTAAAGTGCTACAAATATTAAAAATCCAAAGCTTGCATAGTATCTTTTTATACTGAAAAAACCAATTTTACATTATTTTATTTCGTTTTAATCAGCTTGAATGCTTCTGGATGAATAATGTTTTTAAATACGATCAAAATCATGTGGTGAAGTAAATGGTGAGTAGAATATTAAACACACCAGGAGCAAGTTAAATTCAGTTAAAAAAGAAATAATTGTGCAATAAGCAAAACGTATTTAACGAACTCAGCACACACAAACATTTTTGTTGTGATTTCCTCGACATATGCGTTTTACTCAACTCCTGATATGATGTCTTTATTATGATCTAGAATTTTATTATGTTAATTACTGAGGAACCGAGGTTGAGATAAGATTTCCGAATCTGAAATCATAATGTTAATGATTTTTTAGTCATTGAACGAAAATAAATGTTATGAAAATTTCTTTTACTTCACAATGTTTTTACCCTCAAAAACCATACATCAAAAAAAGAGTAATCGTGGTTTTAATAAAAATAATCTAAAATTTAAAATTTTTTATTGCTTAAATATTACAAATTTACAAACAAACAAATAATGTTTAAAGTATCATTGTTACACATTTCATTCGTAAAATATCCGTAGACATTACAGTAGAGTTGAGAACGTGTACAAAACACTTAGTTGCCCAGACAAATGGTAGCTAACGGGAGAGTTGGTATCGAACTCCATTAGTTCTGTTGTTTGTCTTGGTTATTGATGATGAACCAAAAGCTATTACGAGATTTGAACAAACTGGCGTAAGTATTATTAAGAGCAGTGAAGAATCGTTTATCCTTGATCAAAATTAATTGGGGTGGGTGGTTACGATAAATCTACCAATGAGTTAATGATATTATTTCTTGTTATAATTAATTTTGGTTGCAATTAAACACAGTTTAATTTCAAATAGTTTATGTATTAATACCTATATAATACGGTATTTTATAAAATTTGACTTTCTTCAGACTGAGTTGGAAGGGATATTTCTTCTTAAAAATATATATAGAAGATAATAATAGTTCTTGAATAGTTTGTAAGAAATTTTGAGAATGAATTGCATAGCTAGAGCACTTGAAAGTGCAATTAGATAACTACACTCAGCCTGTTCCAGTACAGATTTATGAGTTGAATATTGTTTTTTAAATCACAGCTCTTTTTAAAACCCTTCATTCCCACACTCTTACCAGTTTGATGTTTATTTTACTTGTAGAAGGATAATTACGAGTGAGCTGTACGTCTAATAAGTTTAAAAGTTTTACCATTTTTCTATATCGAAAGAACTTATTTTAATTACTTGTCATAACTAATAATTCGTTAAAATATAAATACATGTTAATATAAATACTAATTAAATCCATTATATACCCTAATTTTAGTGAGCTTTAGATTACCCTTAATGCATACAAAATTAATATTATAAGATTATAGTACGCTAGGGTGGAACTAAATTATTTACTAGAGATATGACATATAAGCCAGTATAAGGGACAGGAGCTAAAACGATACTGTCACAACACATTGTGTCCCTTAAAGACCCTGTTACAAACAATGCAATTTGTGTTACTTTCCATTATATTTCCTATATATTAAACTGAATTCGCATTTGAAATAGAACTCTCCAAAAATATCACATAGGATATTTTTTTCTCTACTTTAAATAAAATTTCCAAATCAACATCACAAGTTTTATCAAATAATTATTTGTTTTATCGTTTTAGAGACATGTAACATGAGCTTTCGATTGTTAAAAAATGCTATTGCATGCAGGGGACTGACAGATAGGGTGTAGGTGTAGGATGTAATTGACCTAGCAACAAGATCAATACTGTCTAAAAATTTAGATTTTAAATATAACCAAGGAACTTTTTTAAAAACTAGTAGAAAAATTATTGAAGGAAAACAGAATCTTTCCAGGACATTTGCCATCGTTCATTGATACAAGAAATTAGTAACCCTACGTTTCGAGATCAGCAATCTGATCTCTTCCTCTTCAGGTAAATAGTTAACCTAACACATTATAACAAACTAGGTTAAAATAAATCAATTATATCCGAGAGGTATAACACGTAGAAATCTGGAATCACAATCACCATGTTATGTGTCAACTTCACTAACTCTTAAAAAAGGAATTTTATAAAAACTAAACCAAACACTAATTATTAAAACGTGAACTACAGAGTGCAGATCACAATAGGTCGGCATTTGCCGGGCCAACACACTACGACTAAACGATGGCAAATTTTCTGAAAATCCCTCCATCGTCAAACAAACTCTTCAAACAAAGAAAATTATTACTCAAAATGATCCGCAATACTAATTCTATAAATTTATATGATATAATTTGCCAATTCCTCCATTACATCCTTCTCTATCCCATAATGAGCAGCATAATATTTTTACGTCATCTAGCACACATAAAAGCACATAGGTTCATTATGCATTGTAACAATTTACTGAGTGTTACTTTTTTAAGTCTCTTAATCATTTGTCTCTATTTGTATATTTTTAATTGTTATTTTGTTTTATAGTTTAACCTAAAGGCCTTTTAAACTGAAATCACATTTATCAGAGCAATCAACTGCATGCATTCCCATTGGTTTCTCCAAAGGCATTTCATTAGGCATTAGCCATTAAAATTTTTTGGTCACGTCGTAAGAGGTTTAGCAATGATGTTTTTCTTCTGAAATAGTTCGATTATTACCTTAGAAATGCTCTATGGGATTTCCTTAATATGACTTGATCATATGCTTCTATATTAATCAATGTTATGTACAAAAATATGTTATGTATAAAATAAGTTTATTAAGTTTGAAAAGGTTTAAATAGATAGCAATATATATTTTAAAAGGTAGATATTGAATTCGGTATAAATTCGTTTGTACTTTTCTCGTTGAGTCCTTGACCTTGATCTCAATTGAAAACTTGTAATAAAATAAAAAAGTTATCAGTAACTCACTATATTCCATACCATTGATTTTTATTTAGTACTTTTATTTAATCGTCGCTAATAGAAGCTATATCGTTTACCCTGAAAGTTTAGCTTCCTAACGTATCAGTTTCTTAAATTTAATTTAATTAATAACATCTAAGTTGATCTAGGGCTTCTGACCTTGATATGACTTTTTTCTACATAAGTAGGTATTGCACTAAATAAGGTTTTAAAGTATATCATGGTATATCAACATTTGTTCTAACCATTAAATGTATATAAATATCAGTAGAGAGTTTCTCTTTCAGCTCTAAACTTACTCATTGTAATGAACGCAAATAAAGGGCTAATTATAATCTTCTTATACGGTATTTAACGGTTATTAAGTTAGTTCTTATTTTCAAATAAACTACGGTAGATAATTTATATACATTCTTGATTTGAATGCCTCTCTTAAGTTCCAACGACGCAATATACAGTATGCCTTACCTTTTCTGACTTCTATAATCGGTGAAGTAGTTGAATTTAATTCCTTAATAAACCCAATATCAAACGATACCGAGATCTATTTTTTTTAACCCTAGAACACTAACCGTGCGTAAATTTTACGTATATGCGTCATGTTTATAGTCATACCTACTCTTCCCCCCAACCTTCCGTTGCTTTGGGTAGTGCTTCTACTGATCAATGGTCGTTCGTCCTCCGATGTGTGAGGGTGTGTGTAGTTCTTTTTCTTATCTCAATATTGATTTTTATTTAGGCCGTGCGTCAATCTTACGTAGCGGTAGTATTGCTTGATACAAAAATACGTATATTTTACGTATAAGTGTGTATAGTAAAATAAGTAACTAAACCTTTTTTTAGGTTGTTTTTTTGTAAATAAAAGTCTTGGGAGTTAGTAGAGAATTTGTAGGCTTTTTGGAAAGGATGAATTTCTATGGCATTGTAAATATGAAGATAATGGCTAGGAAAACACCATGTATCACATGATGCACGCATTACACACCCGCACACACGCTTAAACACACGCATCATCACCGTTAAGTAAGCACATAGGCAATAAAATACACAAACACAATACACAGGCTTGAAAATAAACCTTTTCATAACCTAAAAAACAAAAATAAACGTGCTACGTAAAATTTACGTATCGGTAGTAAACAAAGATATATCAAAACACGGTAGTGTTCTAGGGATAAACAATAGATTTATGTCATAGCTAAAAAAGTACTAAAAGAACCAATTGATTTCAATCACTATGACGCTATAGTACCTCGCTTTTTGTTTGATATGGTATTAAAGGGAAAATAGCGGCTGTCCATGGGGCATATCATGTTGACATCAAAGTTTGTATATAAATCGAAAAATTTTACTAATTTTCATACATTATATGTTGTTAGAAATGGTGCATTCAATACTTACTTAACCAGCTTCTTGCATTTATATTTATAACTAAAGCAGCGTAAATCGGTAAATCATTCGAGGGAAAGAATCAAAAGATAGTGATTTTAGAGATACTACTGCTATTGACTTTACCCTGGACTGTTCGCAGGAAAGCTTCTTACCAAATAGAACAAGAGATATTACACAAGGAACGGTAAACATTGAATCTAATTAATTCCTCTCTTAAGATTTTTCGCAAATTGGTAATGTTCACACTTAGATTTACACTATTTTAACTTTTAAAATTATCTAAATCTGTTCAAATAAACTATATATTAATCCATTCATTTTTTATAACACTCGTTTCTTTCTTTCATTCAAAAATGTTTAATATATTATCTTTCTTAGTTAGGGAACATTCTTCCATAATCACATATAAGGTCCTACATCTATGGAAAAAATAATTACAATAAAAAGGGAGATTAAAGGTTTTTTACTGCTACATTATTTTAAAAAGGAGAAAAAGTAATGTTTAAGTTACGCCGAGGATATAATTTTGATAGACTTTATGAAATAAAAATTATTTTAATTCTATAAATATTAATCTGGATGCTTAATCTTCTTAATAAACCTGCGATTAAATTAACATAATTTCCAATACTAACATTTAGACAACAAACTATTTCGCCATTGATTAAATACTTGTTTAAATTTTTCATTAGAAAATTGAGTTTAGAATATTTACATATACGTATGTTGTTACTCCATATAATAGGGCTTATCTTTATGTTACAATAATAAATGGTGAACACAGGGTTAATGTACAGACTGAAGAGGGTTAGTAACCGAAACAAGTGTATGAATAAAAACAAATTTTTAAAAAGGGTTTTCAGTTACCATTAATTATTGTAAAACACACGACATCACACACACACACACACACACACAACACACACACACACACACACACACACACACACACACACACACACACACACACACCACACACACATATATAATATATATCTATATATATATACACGAAGTATTCATCCTGTTGTGGCAACATTACTGTCCACTGTCCACAACTGGTAGAATTTATGGGATAACGTAAAAATAAGCCTGCTTGATGCGATGAATCAATCATTCTTATTTGCTCACATTCACTGTTATTGGGAAAACTAAATAATTCATATACCAACATTAATGTATTATAAAATTGTGGGGAGAAAATTACTCTCATATCATGATATCGCTAATTCAAGGTGTAATAACAATCATTTGCAGAGGTTGTGATTTCATTGCCATTTCAAGAAATAAAACATACACTACTTATTTATTTCAATTATCGCTAAACCAAGAGTTGTCATTCCAAGGGTATTATGAGGCATTTATCTAGAACGTGAATCAACACTAAATTAAATTTGGACCTGTTTATCGAGTTATTATATGGTCGGTTTAAACGACATATGTTTGGTTTATCGATTTATATGTGAAGCAATATTTCATATACTTTGGTAAACTGAAATTGGTTTGTGACGTGAGAGTGTTTCTTAATAATTTTAAAATCAGTTAATACACTGTTTACTAACACTTTCTAAAACTAAGCACGTTTAAAGGAAGACTCATATAAACTGCTTGCGAAGCAATGGGTAACTGCTATTAGTATATTAATTTACTGATTAAGATCACTGCTTATATTCATGATTCCCTATTCCTGATAACAAAATATCTAATTGAATCAGTTAGTTCTTACTTACTTTTCGGAAAAAATAGGAAAGTTTTTTTTGCAGTTATCACTTTAAGTATAATATGGAAAGCTTTACAGGCTTGCATTTATTTAATTTATTCAAATGTAGCATTCATTTTAAAGTACCATGCTTTTCTGTCTTTGTGTTTCAGGTCTATAGCTCGATCAAATAAGATATAATTATCAATACAAGTTTCAATGTATAGCCATTTTGGCATCATTCCTTTACGTTTAATTTAAATCCAATGACAGTGTTCTTTTACTGTTTTTTACAATGGTAGGAAAAAGTTCTATACTTTATAAATTTCTCACATGTGTATTTGGCAGGAGATTTAACATCTTCTTCCTATTCAAACCTGTACTGGCATTAGAAAAAGGATACTTGGCTTATATCTAGACATCCCTGTAACCTGAAATCTTGCAGTATTGGGGTTGTAAGGATGATTAATACGTAATCTAGTCTACTGTGAAGGATAACTGATGAAGTGGATGAAACGTCCTTAAGTGTTCAACTTAGACTGGGAGAGGGTGGAGGTGGCATTGCTATCCACTAAAATGAAATCACTAATATATAGGCCACTATCTCTCCTCATGGGATGTTGAGAGAGGGTGGCCACCATCTCCATTTTACCTATTCATAATTCTCTGTGACTCAGAATGTAAGAGTAAATTTATTTCCAGCGTTAAGTGAGTAGAAAGGTTTCTCAATTTATTGTCCTAAACGAAGAATAAAAAGCCTTAGAAAATACACACAGAATATTCATAGATCTTATAAAAAATATTCTGTACAATAATAAAAGTACAATAATGTTGAAAACTTTAAAAAAATGTGGAAGAGTACTGTTATATATAAAATATACAAAGTATGAGTGTATATCACACCTTTGACATTGTACGGAATTAATGAATGTATTTAATTAGTGAATGCCTGCCTGAGTCCCAATTAAGGTCGTATTGGACAATGCATAATTAAGCGCAGCTGTCGTCCTTTCAACCTTTACACAAAGGTACCTTGTACTGTCCCGAGGCCATATGTCAAAGTCACTAAGTTAATGGTATATACGAGCGCATACAGTGAAGTTTACACTCTAACAATTCTGTTCTAACAGAATGACCCTTGCACTAAAAACTCCATAATAAAAGAACCTAACTACTAAATAAATATACGTTATATTTTTCTATAAATATATAATAATTAAAGGATATAAAAGTATAATTAGTTTAATAGGCTTTATCCTATTTAAAAAACAAAACTTTAAATTAAAACTAGGTCCACTTTAAATTTTTCATAATAGTATTTTTGTTGCTAAAGCCATTGTCTAAGATTTTTCAAAGACTCCAGGGTTTTAAACAATCTTATTTGAGTCTCTATGTCTGTCTGTCGGCACGATGTCTTGAGAATAACTTACCTTATTGACTTGAAATTTTGCATGAATCTTGAAGTCTGTAGCACACAATTGATAATAATTCCATGGAATTTAACTGAGATGGATCAAACAATTTAAATTGATACTGAGAGTAACAATGATAGCAACGATAAGGCATAAAGTAAACAAATTTTTAATCCGGCTACTTTGATCTTAGCAGTAAATATTCCTTTCTTTAAAAGTTTGTCAAATTAAGAACAAATTTTGGTCTATATTCCTTATAAAAACACTTATTTTCTTTCAGGAACTTAAAATATCTTCAATAATATTACCTGTTATAATTTTTTACCAATGAATATGTTTATACTATTAAATTAAAATTAATATTCTAAGCATAATATATAATTACAATAATACAATTTATGGTCAATATCATTTTAAAATTGTAACTTCTTGTTCCAAATGAGGCGTATAATAATATTTTAACTAACGTAAGTAAAAAACTGTATTAAGTACAAAAAGGTATACTGACGGAGAAAAACTCGTCGCCAACGCTCAGACACATGAATGGATATGTATTATAACCAATCTTGATAATATGTTTATATAAATAAAGTTTCAAGAAACAAACTACATATATAGCTCAATATTTTGAAGGTATTCTGCGAAATTCTACTCTTGACTCTAAACAAGTATAAACAGTTTATTTCAATAGATAATGACTTGTTAAATATGCAAATAAATAGTAACCCTTTGAAAATATAGCTACTGCAGCAAGAAATAAAAATATGTCTGCCCCACTCTGATTAATACGCATACTGAGTATTTATCTCGACGTGTTTAATTTATTATTGGACTATTGAAATGTATGCTAACACTTTCAGAACAGTTAAATACCAAGTTAATGCCGCTGCACTGTTACTGTATCATGTTAACGCGTTCAACTGGAACTTTGTAATAAAGGTTGGCATCGACATTACTACTGATAATCTCGTGCTACTGAAACACTCCGTCATTTCAGCGAAACGTGCTCACATGGTGTATATAAATGTTTGGATTACATTTATTGGCTGAGTGGTAGAATAGCCTATCACTTTATGAACTGGAAAATTAGTATTTATGACTGTACGTCAAAACTCTTATGCTTGGGTATAAATGTAACCATGATGATAACGGAAAAAATTGCAGAATAAGGATATTTATAAAAGAACTGAGTATTGTAAAATACGTATTTTATTTTAATGTATTTAATACTAAGTAACCAACCGCATGAATTATCTCTGGAGAGATTTCGTTTAAAGACCTGTAGACCTTAAATCACTTAATAGGCTGGTACAATTTCTCTTTTATCTTCAGGAAAAAGTAAAACTTTCTTCTCTGTATCATGATCACAAAAAATTGGAAGTTAATTTCATGTATTATTTGAGTTACAGACTTGAAATCATGCAACGTGCGCTAACCTTCTTACGGATACTGATGTTTTGTAAATAATTTAGAAATCATACCAGTTACGCAATGTGGTTCCAACAGAATATTCTTTGCATTGATACTCCTAACTTTTCAGTATTTATTAATTCCTAAACTCTTATATTATATTAAATTGTGGGTTTTCACCAGGAAATGTAATATTTTGAAATTAGTTAGGAGAAAATATTCTGAAATAATTATAATTTTTAAACACCTTAAAATAAATTCAGTTTTAACATCGTTATATTGATGTTGGGAACAGTTTGTAGAAATAAGAAGTAATATTTAAAATAAATATATACTTAACATTTTTTTAGATCCACAAGAAATCATTTATTAACTAAAGATAACATGTTTACCTAACATCTATTGTTAAATTTACTATCCAAATAATAATACATATGTTTCCAAAAAGTGTACTTTCCCACCCTAAACAAAACAATAGCTAATGGAATTGAAGTAAATAGTTTTGTTGCAGATTTTAATAAAAACTTCTTATTGTGTTACTCGGAAAAAACATACAGAACTATCTTAAAAAATTCAAGCAACGATTTACTGTAAATTAAAAATTAGATTGAAAAGCAGAATAATTTGGTGTACAAAAAAATCTTACATTGAGATCCATAAAAATTATATAACTATATAGGGAAGCCAAAGAAAATTTTAAAACGTTTAAACATCCTAGAAATGTTATAAAAACACTCAAGCACCGGAGTTGGATTATAATTGTGAATAATCCCAATTTAATATTTATAAACTCCATTTATAGATTAAAAATCATAATATGTTATTTTAGGAGAAAATAAAACGCGAGGATGAAAATGTTAGTTTTAAATAAATTGTTCAAAAAGCAGCTCGAATAACAAAAATTGCTAAATATTTTTAACATGAAAAATTACACTATTGGGTATTTATAAATTGCATAATATATGTTTTATGTATTTATTGTAAAATATTAAAATTATACTACAAATTATAAAATAATAAGTGTTTTTCTATTGATATTGCTAACGGCAAACTCTCAACATAGAAGCTGACTCAAGTCAAGAAGAATGATGTTTGCTATTGAGTTATCACTAAAACTGAATTTAACACGCAAATGCTTTAATTACTAGTCAGTAATTAATTTACATTTATGTACATATCCAGAGCAAGCAGAGGACAAAGTCGTGTCCTGATGTTCAGCAGATTCATTCACAGAGACAACTAGTAGCTAAGGTCTCGTTGTGATATGATCGGGGCTCCTTTAAAAAAAATATTATAAAATGTGCGAAAGAAGTCGGTAAAACTGCAAGAAGCACAAGAATAACAAACACGTGTCATCCATCAAACGCTAAAGTGCAAAGTAAGAGTCCAGCTTTTCCTCGTCGTTTTTAAATTTCCAGGAAACTTAAATAAAATGATTACATTAAGGAAAAATGCTTGTATTAATACTATTACAAACTGCAACCCATTTTGTGACAAAAAGGTAACAATGTGTTTTAGTTACTAAATTTTTCTATAGCACCGTTCTCTATTCTATGAGAGTGTGATATCCTCATTATTTCATTCGTCAGGTCAGAATGTATAAAAGCCTAGTTCCTAAAAAATGTCCTTATAGAAACATTATTACAAATGGACAAGACGTGTATACAAAAATATATTTGTTAAAATAGAATATGTTTTAGGATTATTTAAGGTTTTATAGGTTTATGTGTGTGAGAGTTTTAGGAAAATGACATGCCAAATTAACATAATGAATGCAGCTGGCGTTTTATACCTCTTACTCTGTCTCAAACGCGGTACATTTTTCACGACATTTGAAAGGTTTAAAAAAATATAATTAAAACAATACATTTCAATTTTTTTAAATATTGAAAAAGCCATTGGTCTTCTCATTTACAAAAGCTATTAATGTAATTTATATTAAAATCGACATGTGAGTGATAATAGTACTAGAAATAAAACAACATCAAAACAGAATATTTTTTCATAGTGATTTTACTTAAGACTGAATGAATTATTTAAAATTTTATGTTAAATCACGGCTATTTTGAGGTATTCAAAGATAGGAATATATATTCATATAAATATTTTCTTGCTAGTAAAAACGAAAATATTTAAACGAATTTAAAAACATTTACTAGCAAAATACCTATATATCCTCATTTTGATCCTCAAATTTCAAAATACACTTATGGGCTATAAGGAAATTTTCTAGACATCTACATAGGAGGATAAATCCTCAGACTTGAAGAAATATTAGCTAACAGTTTACCAAAACCTCTGAGCAAACACTCACCATCATTGGACTCAGTGTTGTTAATATATAAATAAAGCCTTATGCAAAACTATAAGTCTATAGGTAATTTTGTTTCAAGATTTTATGCGGAGAAACAGAGAGACAGACGGCAATGAAGTCCCCTAGAATCATAGGTTTTGCTCAAGCTAAAAGAGCAAAGTCCTCAAAATGTCAACTTTTAATACAAAATAATTACTTAATATAAATATTTCGGCATTTAAAATTTATAACAACATATATTATCAATAATCATGTAGGAAAGAAATAGATTACTATTTGTAAAATAAAAAAACAACCTTAAATTCCATTTGTCGCTATCTTATTTTAACACATCCAGCCAAATATACTTTTTTTTAAAGAGACATTAACGTTTCATGTAATACAAAATTTCTTATTTAGTTATTTCTTCGTTTCCATCCTAGTTACACATAAGATCAGTTAGAATATAAACTAACACTCACCCAAATCGTAAGGAATGTCATGAGCCTTCATCAATTCCATGGTTCCTTATAAATAAGTGAATATTCTTGAAAAATTACAAATCTAGAGTTCATTTCATGTTTGAGATATCGTACAGACAGTCAAACATACAGACAGATAAACATAAAGATAGACAAAAATTAAACTATTCCAGCTCCACAAGTTATATGCTTCGGTAAAGCTCATCCAATTATCTTTTAAAAACGTAATTTTGTTATACAAAACACTGCAGGTGACGTAACTTGTTATTTTTATCTCTCGAGGCACTGAAAAAATATGAATTTAGATGTTTCTGCTGTTCGCACAATGTCTTGTAAACCAACTAACCTATATACTAGAAATTTTTCTTGTCGTTTAATTTGTAGCATGTTGCATGTCACTGTATGCAATTTGGTTGAACGTTACCTAACATTTCTATATCGATATTATAGGTAAGAATTATGGCAACGTGACCATCAACTATATGATTCTGAGGGTATAATCTTCTTATACACTGCTATTAAACCCAACTTAATACGACAACATATGAATAAATCTAATAATGTTAATTTAAAACGAATAAATCTGTAGATATTAAATTAATGAAACTATACAGACATGATCGCGGTCAATGTTAGTGTATGTGCGACCATTTTATTTGGATATGATTAATTGAAAGCTATAATTTAGAAGGATAAGTTTATTTTCTGTTTTGCCTGCAAGGAGTTGTAAATATGTCTTCCCTGAATAATTTTAGTAGGTCTCTAATTTTCTCCAAAAGCATCTCAAGACTCGAATGCGCTATGGACTTGCCACTTTCTATGACATCATAGTGAAGCCTGTTACGCGAACACGTGGTGTGGTATACTAATAATTTTGTTTAATTTTATGCGGTAAATAGTACAACAGCTTATATCATTGGTTGGTATTGCATAATATATAAGTTTTTAACAACAAAGTAGTAACCTTTTACCTAGTAATCACAAGATAATCACGCCATAGATACATTTTATGATGTTAGAGATAGGTCATCAGGTTTGAATGACAGAATCCATGACGGAGTACAACAATTTAACACAAAAATATTCTTTATCGAGTAAGAGTCGACCACTGGAAAAATATTACACTCGGGATTCAACAAATCCTTGGCTGACAAAGCAGTTGTTAGCTAAATGGACTCGTACACGCAGTTTAACGTAAATCATTCCAGAATGCATGGAACTGTAGTTGGAACAAATATAGGCTAAATGATGTGCTTTGATTCATGTACAGCTTTACTTAAATGAAGGAATTTAGAGACTGTATAAATTCACCATTCTAAATAAATACAAATTATAAAAAATATAGTATTGGTATTAGTGTTATTGCATATATTTCAATAATTATCGTGCAAATTAAACATATAGATGCATGGTGTTGCTAAGTTTTAGTTTATAGGGAAATAATTGTCTAACTATTTAATCGTAAACATTGAGCTGGCTCGTTTTCAAATTAAAAACTTAGTAAAAAGACGATGAAAGGCAAAGTTTATTTCAGACGGTTTACCTTCAAACTATTTTAGTATTATTTAAAATCTAAACTAAATACAAAATTATTACGTCATTAACCTTATTAGTCCTTTAAAGGTGGTATAAAAAGATGGAATAAAATAAATAAAATTTTAGTAACTAAAATATAATGGAAATTGTGGAATTATTTTGTTTATACAACTAGAATTCATTTTAACTCATTTAATCCCGTTTACTAAAGTTAATAAGAGGTTTATAAGTAATAGAAAATAGAACATGCTAATTAATAAATAAACCAAAACCTCATTATATATTTTAAATAATTTATATGTATAAAATTATAACTGAAAATTGATTATAACAGTCAGGTAGTGAGCTCCTGGATAAGAAAGGGACCGATTAAATGAAATCAGTCACATAAAAACTGCGTTTGACATCAAATTGACTTGAGAAATCAGTGCCAATAGTATGCGATATATAGGTTATTATATATAGTCTTAATGTGTTTTTAGTTATATTATGCAAGACTTTATATAGGTTTTGTTATGGATATAGTTTTATTGATACTCACGTTGAAACATGCTTATGTTACAATTATTCCAATAATTACTAATACTCATTTCGATGTTTGTTATATTTGCAATAACGTGAAATAAAAAAGATAACAAACTTGCATTACACATTTTTTAATTATATACATGAGAGCAAAAAATCAATAAAATAATTTTGGCGTTGAAAGAATATGATACACGTGAGGGGATCTTCGCTTTGCGCGTGATGGTGCGTTACTAATCATAGCAAAAAATAAAAAATTTTCTAATGTATTTATTGAATAATTTTACTTCCTACTATGATGAAATTGAATATATACTACTCGCACTACAATGTAATAATAACGAGACTTTTTTATTGCATTACATCGCTCTTTCTTTTGAATACCCCCTAAAAGAATAAAAATAACGGAGAGAAAATCTTTATTTCCTGTGTCAATATGTGGACTACTACTACGCAATCTGTAGATTGTTAATATTATAAACACAGTGTGTTAATATTCTTATTAGTACTTAGAGGGATTAACTGGTTTTTATCAATAAGGTGTGACAAACATAAAAAAAAACATGTACAAATAATGAGGTTTGATTATTTACAAAAGTAATAGTACCAATAGGGCTTCGAAGAGATGCGTGCCGTGGTTAGAGGATTTAAACCTGGATGTTTTTGGTGTTTCGGAAACTTGGCTGAATGAAAGTAAATCTTCTGATGAGTTTGCGATGAGTGGATAATTCATTGTTTAGGAGCGATAGAAAGGGAAATGCAGTTGCCTCCAGAGGTGGTGGAGTGGCACTATATGTGAAGAACTGCCTACAATTTTCGCTGAAATCACTTCAATTTGAAGATTGTAATTTTCCAGAGCATATTTGTGGAATATTGAAGTGTAAAAGTGAATCTTTCTGTATTTGCATTATCTACAGACCAGGAGATATGCCTTACACTTGTCTAGAGCTCGCTCTCCACTTTGTATTTTATGATATGGCCCAGTACGCAGATAATATTGTTGTAATGGGTGACTTGAATATTAACTTGTTAGATTTATCATCCCCAGAGACACCCGCTTTGCAAATAAACTCTTTAAGAGCCTTGAGGTGACTCAGTTGGTTAAAGTTGCTACAAGGGTTACTAAAACCTGTGCAACTTTGATTGATCACATTATTGTAAATAGCAATGTTAAATACGTACAGTGTGGACGTCGTGGATATGTCAACCATCTGTATGACTCAAGAGGTGTTCGAGTATCTGATCACAAGATGACATATGTCGATATAAAAAAAAAATTAAGAAGAAGGCCTCCTAGATTTGTTACTTATCGTGACTTCTCCCGATTTGACATTGACAAGATGATACATTGTACGTCCAGTATTAGGTGGGAAGATGCTATGTCTATGAACAATGTAGATGACATTCTAGATTTTATTAATTCTGCTATTATTCAAGTTTTTAATGAAAATGCACCTCTAGTACATAAGAGAGTGACCAGAAAGAAATCTCCATGGAGAAAAATAAACAAATCATTCAACTAACCACAGAAAAAAAAATATTATTATAAGAAGAAAATGCTATCTACAGGAAATGAAACTTGTAAAAAAACATATTGTAAGGTTATAAATATGCTCAACAATGAAATAAGACGATCAAAAAAAAAATTATTTTAGAACTGAAATGGAGAAATGTAAAAGCTCTAGAGACTTTTGGACTAAAATAAGGACAAGTGGTGTCACTGATCCATTCGATCCAGCCATACCCAACTTTGTAAAAGATTTGGAAGAAATCAATAAGTATTTCGTTGGTATGGGCTTAGGTATCATGGCAAATGATGATTGCGTACAGTTCTATGAAAGAAACAAATCAGAGAGTGTCACTTGTGATTTCTATTTCAGGAGTGTTACAAGGAGAGAAGTGCAGGAGGCTTTGAATAGCATCACATCAGAGGCAGTTGGAGCTGATGGCATATCAATAAAAATGATTAAAATGATAAGTCCGTATTGTATTGATGCCATAACACATTTTAGCTAACCAGTCATTGGCCACTTCCACTTTTTCCGGATGCATGGAAGGAGGCAATTGTACTGCCTCTTCCCAAAGTCAAAGCACCTTCATCTGTATCCGAGCTGCGTCCAATTTCGGTATTGCCTGCCCTGTCGACGATAATGGAGAAGCTGGTTGTTTCACAAATGGTACAATTTCTGGGAGTCGGAGAATATCATTCCAGCCTTACAGTCTGGGTTCAGGAAGGACCATAGCACTGCAACTGCGCTTTTGCTCGTTTGTGACGAGTTGCTTCACGCAAGGGCGGATAAGAAAGCATCTCTTCTTGCAATGCTGGACTTTTCACATGCATTCGACTCAATAGACCACAGGATGTTGTTGGCTGTCATGCATTCTTATGGTTTTCGACCAGAGGTGGTTTCTTGGTTTGATTCCTATTTGGTGAATAGGAGACAAAAGGTTAAAATTGGGATGGATTTCTCCTCATCTTTAAGTAGAGTTGCTGGTGTTCCACAGGGAAGTTGCCTTGGGCCCATTCTATTCCACCCTGTTTTCCGCCACAATGGGTTCAGACTTGCAACATAGTCGCTTGTATTCATACGCCGATGATGCTCAACTGTGTGTTTTCATATGAAGCCGGAAGAGCTGACTCAGCAGTTTCCATTTTGAATGCTGACTTAAGCATTGTCCATGATTGGTCTGAGAGGCATTGGGATTAAACTGAACAAGGAAAAGTGTAGTGTGTTTTCGATTCCTTCCAATGTGGGTTCGGAGACAGTGGGTGAGGTGTTGCTTGGCAGTGTCAGACTGAGGGAGTGTGAATCGTCAAAGCTCTTGGGCCTCATGCTTGATAGTGGCCTCACACTATCTGGTCATATAAGTGCTGTTTGTCGGCGAACACTTGGTCGACTGAGAATGCTATACAAGCATAGGCACATGTTTCCTAGAGAGACCAGGCTTCGCCTTGTCCGGGCTCTTGTGCTCTCTGTGATCGATTATTGCCTCCCTGTCTATGGCAACATTGTGTCTAAAGGAGATTTAGAAAAATTACAGAGGGTTCAAAATATGTGTGTAAGTTATGTATGTGGTTTAAGAAGGTTTGACCATGTTTCGGAGGCTCGACGATCGCTGGGTTTGTTGACTGTAGCTGATACTTGTACCCTGCGCTCCTCATGCCTGGTTTACAGAATCCTGACCACTGGCAGGCCGGGATATCTGAGAGAAAAACTAAAAAGCAGGTCTCAAGTCCGATCTCGCAGTACTAGACAGGATCAAGTGTTGGAGATGCCTCGCCTTCGCCGTGAATTTGAAAGAAAGCGATTTGCGTACTCCCAAATTATATAATGAACTGTCCTCCAGCGTAACAGGCCAGGGTGTATCTGAAGCGACATACAAAGAAAATATATACAAGTATTTAATGTACAATACAAGGTGATATAGCCATATATAACTGTATGTCTAATATTGTGTTTTATTTATTAATAACTATAAAATAAGCTTTTTTTAAGAACTATAATAAGACATGAGTCGTTTTGTAAACCAGCAATTATTGTTGAAAACCGCTCCAAAATAAAGTCCTTATTTATTTATTTATTTATTTATAACAACGGTGAATTTAAGATGTGCGTAAAGACAGTATCGTCCTACCAGTTTTAGAACAGTCAAATATAGCCTGTTGTATTTTTCCTTGTGGAGTGACCATACTTTTAGCTTAGAGTAGTTATGGTGTGTTTGCCGCAATCCTCGTACTATTATTCATGTGTGTAAATAGAGGAAAGTCCTAAAATAGAACTCTCTGTCTACGATAAGTATTAAAGATTAAACGATAATATTTAGGATAAACGTGGCTAGTTCCGACTTATATGACCAAATTGCAACGCCTATTTATTGGATGTTTTGATACAGAGGGAGTGTTTCTATAGTTATGTTCATCTATATGTGATGAAATTCGGTAAATGTTTTGAATAGATAATTTTAAAATAAAGTCTGAGTCCTAGTCTCATGAAAACTACCTCGTATTTCATAAATTGCATTTATTAAGTGATTGATCATTCAATGAATAATAAACTCTCATGAAAACCACTTACTGCAGTAAAACTGATTTTGTCTATCCAGATATATGTAAAAACTACATTCGTAATGTCCCTTTAATTACTATTCAGTAAATAGTAAAATTTAAATGAAGCAGACATTTATTTAAAAAAACAGACAGGTACTTTAAGGGCTTTATATCCAGGTCATAAATCGTTAGTTGGAACGCCATTGCTTTTTATTGTCTATCTGTTTACGATGAAAGTCTATTTAATAGTTTCACTCCTAATCATCATTATTTTTATGTTGCCGTCTAGTAAAATTATTTTAGGTATATTAAGCCATATAATTTTTAAATTCACTATGAAATTTAAAACATAAGTTTTTCGTAAGGTTAATTGTAACGTTAAAATTAGCTGACTGCTCTTTCCATCTATTGTACTACAAATATATTGGAAATACTACATATATTGTTTATGATAAACGGTTTGAGGTTATTGTTTTTATTGATGTAATTTACATAAAAATCAATTCAACGTTCAAATAATAAAATAAATCAATATAAGAGTACTTCTTAAGGATGTAGGGAATAAAATAAATGTAATTAAGTTCTTATTGGCTTGTTCGTTAAAATAATCATGAATAAAAACGCATTGTTAAATAGGTATTCGTCTATTTTTATAAACATGCTGGTACGATTATAATGGTTGGTAAAATTATAAATAAACCTAATAATAATATTTTTGCAGAAACGTATATGCAACTGAAAAAATATTAAGGTTATGTCTCGTTATCTTACAGTTCTTGAAGTTTTGGAAAACAGGAAAACATTTTGAAGAGTAACTTTAACAAATTTCTATAATATTATGGAATCTGTGAACCTTGCTTAATACGCAAAGAAAAAGGTTATTATTTAGATTAGAATATTGTAGCAAATATTAAGGTTTCTTACGCTTTTATAATGGTAATTTTCCAGTATTTAACTTTTAAATGTATCTAAATAATAAATGAGAATTACACAAATGTTCTGCGAATAGCTATACAATTTTGAAATTAAAAACTGTACAATATTGCTTTATATAAAGATACATGTAATATGGACCAGTATAAAAAATTATTGATGTAATAATAATGTGTAAGGAGTCTAGTACGATGTGGTAAATTACGTTAAAACTGCAAAGTGACAACAGTAGCGGAGGTAGATTAAGCCACGATATATGCATACGTTAGTATTGTTCGCGAGATATGCGAGCAATGACTGGCAGCAGCGTTTTTATGCTGCACTAAATTTAAAATGCGCAAAAGAACTGTTTTATTGCAAACTAACCGTAACGTCACAAACGTAATAAGTTCCTAAAATATTTATAAGTGATGTAACAGGTTCATTTGTGTAAACGACAAAAACTTATAAAGCTTGTACCTAAGAATATATTACGGGGCATAATACTAAGTTTATAAAATATTTATAAGTAATATAGGAATTTGTTATGTGTATATCTAAACTCGGTGTTGGCAAAAAGATTTACTGCTAACAATCAAGGAACGAATGTAATATGCGCGGATCATGAATTATAAGTAAACATCGCGGAGCTCATTTCACACGTGGCTGAGCGCTTATCAGTCAGTGTGTTTCATTGTTATTTGTGCTCTGGAAGATAATATTTATGATGAAGCAATTAATTGTTCTATATTCGCTTTCATAGTTTTCTCTATTACTTATATCCACTAAGAATATCTCCATTTTATTACATCCACTATGTTATGTTATATATACTTTTTATATCTAATAAAATCACTAGCAGAAAAAATCTGCAATTTCAGACATACCAGCATCCTTTTAAAAAATCGTGTACTAAAAACCAAGGAATGAATAGCCATTTAACAATGCACAGGTGTAAAACTGGGTTATTCTTCAAATTTGATGAATTTCCTCTAAAAATAGATTCACCACGCTCGATTTTAGAAATAAAAAGGGAAGGTATCGGAAAGGTAATAAATATAAATTGACAATTTCTTTTTCTACTTTTCTCTACTCATACCTTTCGTAGCTTTTCCCACTTTAATACAGTCTTTCTATGGTAACCTTGTAATTATTTAAGACTTTTATATTCTACTGTAGTTGATTTAAATGTTGATAAGTCACAAAAATTATAAAATAGGAAAAGAGTTTTTTTTTTTTTTTTATAAATGATTGTAAAAATATTTTATTCAGCAAAACTAGCAGATCAACCGATATGTTTTTGCTTCTAAAAAGCAACGCTTTTATAGATTGACTGAAAAACCAGTTTCTTGTTCTTAGAGAGTACAACCAATTGACATTAAAGATATTTATACATTAATTTTAATGATTTTGTATTTAAAATGTAAATTGTTGTCAAGTACCTTTTCTTTCCAACTGTTAACATTGATAATGAAACGACATTTAAATTTAAAATCATATATATATATATATATATATATAGTGTGTGTGTGTGTGTGTGTGTGTGTGTGTGTGTGTGTGTGTGTGTGTGTGTGTGGTGTGTGTGTGTGTGTGTGTGTGTGTGTGTGTGTGTGTGTGTGTGTGTGTGTGTGTGTGTGTGTGTGTGTGTGTGTGTGTGTGTGTGTGTGTGTGTGTGTTCATATACATTTTTTCTAGTCCATACCTTAATATATCACCATTGTTTTTTGCGTTTTATATTTCCTTTCCGTAGGCAAATTAATGTATAAGATATTGAGTGGTTCTTTGATAAAAAGCTTTATCACAGATGTATACTGTGGATTTAAGTAACTCACTAGGGACAAGGATTGTAAACATAGAGTACGCCTGCTTAATAAAAATATATTTTTATTCACTATATTTATTTTAAACTTAATTTTCAAATGAATTAAAATGCTTTTATGATATTTGATATGAAAAGATATTTTTGTAAATGGTGTAGAGCACATCAACCGATAATTTTCTTTTATAATATTAATTAAATAAAAATTAATTGAATATTAATATTCACCCATATAAACGGAAGCAGAATACAAACGTCTCCACAGACAATGTTTGTCACTGTCACTTGTAACAAACATTTCATTAAATTAAAGCAACCTTCATCGCTCTTTGCGGACAGGTATATATTAAAAGAGACACTTTAAATTACTTCCGTTGTGAGAATTATTCGCTACATTAAACTCAAACAAAGTGACCCTCGTTATTTAAAAACATTTCTCACCAACACCTTACCTCTCTTCCCAGTTCAATTATTTATGTTGATGTAATTTACAAGACAGATCTAGTAAATATAATGACGTGAAATTATTGTGTAGATTATAAATCCTAATAACAATACAAATCTAAATTGTCTTTGACGGTTTGTTTTGTTTTCTCGTGGAAAGTATTTAACCGATTATACTAAAATGTTATGACGACATTACTACAATTTCTGGTATAAATATAAAACCATTATTATTTGTAAAATCACACCAGGCCATAGCCAATATACATATACTATTGGTCGAATGTGTGAAATATCACGATCTGATCTCTAAAGTTGTTAAATTCTAAAAAGCCTCTCAAATGTAATTAATAGTACCAGTAAACATTGTTTAATGCGAACACAAAAACATCTTCTATTAATATAACCACTTTTTTGAAATTGTTATGTTAATAAGTATGAAGTAAATTACAGTGGCCATAAATATAAATATTTTGACGTATTTTCTTGACAACGTAAACTCTACATTAGGGTTGAAAATATAGTTCGTTAAAACCAGATAGTCTAATACAGGTGCAAAACCCATGAATTTGCATGCGAAATCAATGGTAACTGCTAGTATATATCTATAACGTAATTAATATTGTTATTACTGTATGCGTGAATAAAGATATAATACTATGTGGCAATTATTTCCAATATTAGTATCTATGACCTTTGAATTAGTATAAAAAATATTCTTTGTGTCTAATGCTAAATATTGCAAACTGTAAAACAGAGTAAGTAAGAAATTCAGATTTTATAACACAGCTATTTATTTTCACATTTTAGTTAGCTATAGTGCTCTGTTTGTTATTTCATTTCTTGTTGTTCTTCATTTCATTTCTGTGTAAAATTGTTTAATTTAAAGGAACGATTTTATTCCTATATATTCCCAAGAGAAATATTATATTTCTAGTGCATTTGCCCTCGTAGAGCACTTTAGCACGGAGGTGTAAGGTTTGATTCCTAAATTTAACATTTCAGCCAAAAATAAGGTTCTAAACACGGTTTTGATTCACTTTTCCCTAAAGATTCTAGTAAATATCATTTTATATGTGTTCAATATTCTATATAATCCGATTATGGAACATATTTATTGGAATATTTATAGACAAAAACGAGTTCTTAGAACATATTTATCACAAATAAAATTGTACATGTTCACAAAAGAGGACTGAGTTATGACGGAAATAATATTTAAGAGGAATGCATGAACTATTTGGAAGAGTTACAGGAATGGTCCAAACGTAGAATAACAAACATGAATTACATGACAATTAGCATTTGTGCAACTATATCATCCATGAGACAACTAAGTAAATGACAGGCACAAATAGGGTTGATTATGCCATAATTTTCCAGATTACAATAGCAAAAATAATATATTAAACAGAAACCTACTCTGAAAAATTAATTTTAAAAAGTGAGTAAATTGTAAAATAAAAAATCACCGTTACATCCTTTTCTGTAATACCATTCATCTTATATTTAAAATATATTAACCCTGCAACTGGCTTTTAAGCGATTATCAACGCATTAACTACAGTTTTAAAATGGCACTAAGCTACTTTCGACGAATTAACTATGTCGTAATATGATCTCTCTCACAGCAATTCTATTTTTATTGCCATTTGTTTGCGTAATTTCCGAACACGCTAAAATTACCGTATGTTTTGTAAAATTTTTGTA
Source organism: Homalodisca vitripennis (assembly GCF_021130785.1). Lineage (NCBI taxonomy): Eukaryota > Metazoa > Arthropoda > Insecta > Hemiptera > Cicadellidae > Homalodisca > Homalodisca vitripennis. The sequence goes on along the minus strand of NC_060207.1, from coordinate 217,126,767 downwards.
AAATTGTAAATCGTGAGTTTACGTTCTACACGATCGTAAATGTCGTCATTGAAAACAATGTATTCTTGGCTTTTCAGAAAACATCTTTTCAGTAGCCAGTAGGAAAATAAATGTTTATAAAATAAGCGTTTTAAAAGCTCGTGTTTTGTAAAATCCCAAAATGGCTAATACTTCGAAAATAGCTTCATTAAATTCTGTTATTTTTGTTTCTTTATTGTTGTCTGAAAATTGTGAAAATCATATCAAAATAAAGAAGAAGAATTGCTCTAAGCAACAGTATTAATAGACAACGAATACTATGAACTAGTATTTTATTTTTGTTCTGTTGCGCAATCACCGACTAAGCCAGTAGAGAAGAACAACGCATCGCATAGTTGCCGTGTTGATTTCTTTGTTGTTATTACGCCATTGCCGGTATTAGTGTATTGCTTGCTATTTATTTGGATATTTTTAGACTTTTAGTTATTTAGTATGTATAAATAAAAGTTTGTTTTTTTTTATTAGTAAAGTGAAAAATGTAGAGGTTAGGTTAAGTTTTAGCGAATAGGTTGGATTTTTGTGGAACTGAAAATAAGCCTATGTTCTCGTAGGTTCAGTGTTTTATTATTTTGTAGACAATTTAATTTTAATTAAAATTACATTTTTATTTAAATTTATGCAAAGGTATTTATTATAAGAGTAAAAGAGTTTTTTTTAACTTTTTCTGAAGGTATTAGCGTTTTATTTCTATGACTGTCGCTTGTTATATTTTTTTTAACAAAACAAATAATAGAGATAAAAATACATTGTTGTACATTTTTTTGTAAACTTCAATAAGCGCACTATCTTTATAAATAATATTTGGATGAAAAAGAAAATTGTTAGCTAAAAAATTTAGGCATTTATTTTACAATTTTGACTTTTGTACAAAAAAAGAAAAGATTGTTGCCATATAAAAATATCTTATGCAATGTAAACTTCTATAAATATCATATTTTTCTCTTCTGCATATATGTATCTCTTAGAAAAAAATGTTTGTTCATCCAGTAGGTTCCAAAATGTCACAATGGTATTCATAATAGTGCTATACAAACTTTTTTCAGATTTTGTAGTTTTTATAGATATATTTTCTTTTACCTAAATTTTTTTTGTAATTTGTAATTGAGGTATATAAGCAAACTTTCTTATATTTTAGAATTATTCTAAAAACTTTCATATTACCTGAGAAAGTGCTATACATTTTGAGAAAAATTTATTCTTTACTAATATTTTTAAGTTAATCTGTAAAAAAAAATAAAAATATATTAAATGATTCAATCTTGAATATTTTTTTGGAAAACTGCATTTATTTCTAAAGACATTGATGTTTTTAAAATTTTTGTATCTTAAAAAATAGATGAGCAGTGATTAAAATACAAAACCCTTACAAAAATCAACAAAAAGTGCCTGCCATTTTGGGAAAAATGATGGCCAGTTCCAGGGTTTTAAATCTGATATTTATTCCATCACTTGTTTAACGTATATATATTTCTGTAGTACTTTCGTAATTAGAACGCCTTTTGAAATATTTAAGTTCTTAATATTAAGTCAGTCCCTTTTTAAGAAATATTCCTAGGTTTTGTAAAGGCGTACTTTATAAAAGTCAAAACTTTTCATTTAGATACTTTTACTTGGGAATTCGCCTTTGGAAAAAAACGACATACTGTAAGTTTAGTTTGTTAGGCTACTTAATGGAACCATTGATAATATTATTCAGCGCTCGGTGGCCATACTGTGGCACCATATGTTGTGTAATAACAGCTGCCATTTTCAGCGCTAAGAGTTTATACATTCTTCCCTTTTCATATTTACAGTCAAACTAAAATTATGTTGTGATTAATAATTTTGAAAACGTTAAGTTCAATAAGGAAACTGTGAATCAGTTATATCTGTGTTATATAATAAAACATGATTTTACATTGTGAAGGTGTTAAATATTGAAATTAACAGACGTCCTTCTTTCAAAAGTATGGATTTGTGGGTCTTTCATGGATCCTCCAATAAATTAGAAAGAAAGTCTGCCTAAGTAATGTTATCACGTTATTTTTTATTAGATCCGTAATGAATTTTTAAAGTTTACATAACATGGAAAAAATATTTTTTCTGATACAAAACAGAAACTTAGAAACTAATGAATTACATATTAGGTAGAAATCCAGATAAGGAAAGTTTCTTGTTGCTGATATATTTCATGAATGCTAGTTAAAAGCATGAAACCTTAATAAATAGTCCACCAAAATCTGAGGAATGTAAAAGGAAAAGGACACTCAAAAAGCTATTTTGCATATTTTGCTATTGAATATTCCTGAATTATCATCTTATGTCATAAACAATCTCTAAATAGTGTCTAGAGAATATTAGGAACTCTCTTCAATATCGTATCGTTTATTCAATAAAGTTTATAGTGAAAGGAAGTTGATCCTGTTCATTGTACAGTAAGATTAATGCAGGGATGGGAGAAAGTGATCAGGCGTTAGATCCCCTCGAGTATCTGTGTATTAGGATTAGCACTCGTCAGATAGGCCATATGGGATATGTGGAATCAATGGTTCGCATATAGGACATGTCAGCTTGACCTACCTGACACAAGGGAAAATATGCCCATCTGAGCCTTATGACCTCAACTGCAATCTATATATATATATATATAAATGAATGTTTGTATGTTTGTCCTTTATGGAATCGTGAACTATTGGACCCGATCATGATGAAAATTTGTACGTATATGTATTTTTCCACGGAGAGAAGGTTTATAAGCTATGCCCATCCCTTTCCCGATTCAGGATTCCGCCCCACTGGTTACAGAAATACCCATAAGAAAATGCATTGCAGCAAACATATGTTAACGTCTTTTCAAATTTTTAATCAGCTGTTCTTTGTAAACATATATTACACTTATAGTTTTAAAGCATAGAGTAAGCTTAAGAGAAACGACAAATTTTGTTTAAACTGTTTTTGCAATCACTGTTAAACATAGACTTTACTATCCAGATAATACAATTCAAATTTGACGTAAAAATTCACCTTTAACTGCAATATTTATTTAATATAAACCATGCTCATGCTTGATCAGAAGAGTAATGCAGATATCATAATTACTATCTTACGTTGGCTACAAATATAAAGAATGTTATAAAATCAACCTTAGTTGTTTTTTTTGACAGAAGTATGGTTCTCAAAACTCCGTGTTTACATATTCTCTCGATCGAGACAATAAAGCAAGCTCAATCGTGGCATCGGAGATATAACTAATTTAATCTAAAATTTATTATAGGTAAAAAAACAATTTTACTAAAGTAATATAAGGACTTCGGTTCTTAAGATTTGCATGCGAAGCCGTGGGTAACAGCTAGATAGAGGCAGGAATATGGTACATACCTTCATAATACGCCCCAAGAGGCTCACGATGAAACGACTAGTAATTATCTCAGCAATGTTTAGAATGTGATAGAAAAAGAATAAGTGAATATAGTGTTACTGTTTTCAACGGAAAATTGCGTGCGAAGCCGCGGGCAACTTTTGCAAAAAATTATTGAAATGCGCAGCAAAGCGCGCCGGGCCCGCTAGTCTCTAATATAAAACAACCTGTATATTAGTAATGAAAACGTTTATGTATACTGTATTAGTTTAATATAGTATTAAAGTACTATTTATTTCTAATAGTTCATATAATTTTTGTAATTCTTAATTTGGTACACAACAACGGGATAGTAAGTACATTAAGATGTTTTACTCCATTACTGTTATTCTATATTGTATGCCAAACATAAACAAAAAACGAAAATAACACAAGAAAGTTGGGAGTGCCGATGTCCGAGCGGTCTAAGTCGTTGGACTTTGGTTCTGAGTTAGAGATAACGCAGGTTCAAATCCTGTCTGTGACCATTGCACTTTTTATCAGTACCATTGGCCTTGTACTGTATCGACTCTCCCCCTTATTCTGTTTGATAAGATCCTCGCACAGGCCAGTGGCCCATGAGGGCGGACAGAATTAGGCTTAAAAGGAGATCGGCCTCTCCTTAAAAAAAAAAAAAATAAATAAATAAAAAAAAAAAAACAAAAAACGGAAAGAATGAATGCCTCTGGCTGCACTGATGTTTTGTTGTACTATCTTAAAACCACTTAAGTTTACAAAAGGACGAACCAAACGAAATTATTTTTGAAAACACACAAATAAAGATTTACTTTAAAACATTGCTTTTAATTATTATTATTTTACTTTAGACTTGCTTATTACGGATATAATAGTAAGATAATATAATAACATTAAATAAAAACCAGTAGTTTCAGTGTAATTATTGCCCCTTTACCCAACTTAATTACAAGACATTGGGTTGTGGATAAGCTCCCTGAATATTTTTATGATTAAAACCACATCCCTTCGTTTGGTGTACCAAGTTGTTTATTTTGTAATTTCTTTTCGTTGCCAAAAACTGTTATCCACAAGACCTATGAAGCAAAAATTACTTTTTGACCGATAGAAATGAAGATTTACAAAGAATACACATGTACCATTTTCATTGCCAATGTTTATAACTGGAGTAAGGGTTTTACTACAAATGTTTACCCTTTGGGTAATTGTATTCGACATCTATCCTGCGTAACTTCAGAGAGAAATGACTTTCTCTCTAATCTATAATCTATCCTGCGTCATCAGAAGCTCGGTGAAGGGCTTCACCAAAATGTTGAAACTTATTTTTTACCATTTTATATTTTAACGTTAAAGTTACATGCTGTAAGAATTTTCATTGAGGATAAAGGGAAACTCTACAAGAAAAGTACAAGAATACACAATCCAAATGTCTTGAGATATATATTTCCCCAAGTGATGATATTCACCCAGAAAAGGGTCAGACAATTTGATTTATTACAACGTCAAGACTTGCTTCCAATCTCAGCAACATATCTTTGTTTTTATACAAGTCCGCAGTTTCTTGTTTCTTGTTTTACTCTTGAAAACTCATATAATATATAAAAGTTATTTTTAGTATCCGAAAAAATTTTTCAAAAACTAAAAATTAGGAAAGTGATTTGACAATATGATTTATAATATCTTTATATTAAATTTATAAATGCTTATATTGTTCGACAAACAGTTAAAGCGTAACAAAAATAGCATAATCTGATATATCGGGCAATTTCTCTTTTTTCTTTTCTCTTTTTATGTTTGGGTGCTTGTGCGTACCTGTAAACAGAATAGGAATACTGCTCTTGGGATGGATTACCTCCTTAGACAATGGTGGTAGTTTCGAAAGTAATCTTTAAGTATTTGGTCCCCAGGCTAAGTTTTAGAGAGTGCTTTTTAGTCCAAACTTCATCTGATAAAATAAGACATAAAAACAGGCATTAACTTAACACTTGAACTATTGGATCATATCAACTCCTACAGGGCAATCGTCTATTTTAACTTGTTTGTGGGATGATATCACAGTCCTTTACAGTCCATCATTACTTGACTTGAAAATGAAACTGTTAGTTCATTAAGTCATTTTTAACTGTATGCAACTTTAATCTTTATGGACTAACGTATGGTTCTACCGTGATATCGATAATTCTTCCCGATTCCTGATATAGCACAATGTCATATTAATACGTGTAGCCTATCGCAACACATACCGCATAATTTTTATGGTGACTTGCTGTGTATTGTTTACACACTAATACGAAACCTGATTTGATGAACAATATACATTTACCATGTAACGTGATATCTCCATAAATATTCATCTCTAGCTTTGTCATTTTTAAGAAAGCGTGTTAATAGTCTGACACTTATTAGCTAACGCAATTTATCTTCTCTTTGCCAGGTAATGTAAAATACTTCCTTTTTCATTCAATTTTATGTCGTTCCATCTGCGTATAATATAATTAGCTATAGACTTGATCTTCATCGAAGCCTGGTACGCGATACGGGGCTTGGCGAACCAGCAACTTGCATGTATAGATCGTTGGAAATATTGCGGTAAACTGTGTATTTTATACATTTTGTGTACCTATAAAAGCAAGTGAATTGAAAGGTAAATTTGTAGCTGAACTAATCTGTGAAAGTATTTTATGGTTTTGGACCAGTGAGAGAGCGCGGAGTTCCTGCAACATTGTTTTAAAGTATGCGGCGGTGTAACAGAGTTTAGATGCGAACACCTCACAAATGGTTTGCTTTTGTCCCCAAGAGGTGTTTTGTTTGTACAACAAACAAAACTGGCGATTGTGTAATGCAGTAAAATTTCACGTATAAGAGCATTTACAACACGGGTTTTTTGTATTGGTGCAGTGTTTATTAAGAGTAAAATATCAATAATGCACGTCATCTCTTTATTTAACTATATTATTGAAAGATTTGCACAAGATCATTGTCTTATTATCACTAATATGACATTTTTATCTATTATTTTTTACGTAAGTATTTAATTTAAGTAAACGTTTTCTATTTATGTATGATTTTTGTAACTTAGGATATGAATAATTACCTGTCAACTAATTTGGAAGTGTAACAATACATCACACAGTTATTTATATAGTTTTAAATATTTCTGTTTACTAAGATTAATCCAAAATAAGTTAAAGAGACATTAAAATTTGATTGAAAATTACTAAAGTAAATACGCATTTAATTATAATTAATTATGTGTGTAATTATATGTACTTTATTTATTATAAACTTTACATTAAATATGGTAAACATGTTATACTCTGAATAGAACCATGTTTTCTGTTTATGAAATAATTAATTATAACAAATACAACTCTCTATTTCAAATAATTTGACCTATTTAATAAAACATGAAACAATTTATAACATTGTTTTCCTTCAACCATTCGTTTGATTTCGTTATGATGCAATAAATACAATTAAATTACCAGTAGTATATTATACACACAGTATAAATAACCTAAGTAGTATATAATCACTTATATCATAGCGCGTGTATATATAATACTGTACACAACTGATTCGTATTAGGTAGTATATATTATAGGAATCTTTATATTTTTATTAAGAGAATTGTGAATTAATATAATAATTAAATTGTAAGATTGTGATCCTTCCGGCAGTGCTGAATTTCTTGTCGATTCGGGTTCGAGGAATGCTAGAAGCTTCCTTTTGTATCTAGGTATTGAGCATAGGTTTACAGGTCTGGGTTGGATAGGTACCATCCAATTCAGCCATTGTGTTTTGCTCAATTTTGATTGGCCAATGTTAGGTTGATTAGATGGCGGGAGGGACTTCTAGATCCTTCCGGTGGATTCAACCACGTTTTCTCAGGGGTTTCTTTGCTGTGTGCTGAGAGAGAGAGAAGTTCGTGTAAAATGATAGCCTACTCTTGCCGTATCGATTTTTTGGTAGGAAGGTTGAGTATTAAGATTAAAATTCTTTTCAAAATTTTAAGTTTTGTTTTTTCAATTGATTAATCTATAATAGTTATTATTTTTGTTAGTTGGTGAAGTCTTCAGCAGATGTGTGAGGTACTGTGAAAGTTAGAATTTATATTTAAATAGAAAATTACTTGATGATATTTTCCTGTTCAATTTGGTTTAAATCAGGAATAGCCTAGTGAAAAAGAAAATTTATTTTATGTTCTGAGATTCTATATATATTTTTAACAAGTTCCTAAATTTAACATTCAAAAGCCAAGCGGATAATTCTGGATAATTCAATAATTTGTAATTTGGAAATTTACAGAAAATTAGTACTTTGTAATTGATACAACTTGAGCTTAACTGGTTGGACATTGTCTTTGTTCATATATTATTAAATATTGTTTGTTTGATTTTTATTTTGAGAAGAAGACTTAATTTTATTATTTGTTTCATTTCATATTAGAAGAAGATTATTTTATTTTGAAATTCAGTGAAGATTTTTATTTTGAGTTAGTGTTGAAAACACTAGCACTGAGAACTTGAAGGACACAATTATTGAATGATTGATTGATTGTTAATTTTAAGACTGGACTTGTGAACTTTTGATGGGTTTAAAAATATGAAATAATTGAGAATAAATTCAAAGTAAAAAATATAGCTTGGCGTTGCCGTGTTATTGATTTTAAATCTTATTAAAAATTACTATTATTTTATACTGAGTTTAATTATTGAATTCCATTGGAACTTGTGCATTGTTAAAATAAAGGGTTATAAGTTAAACAACCCAATTGATCGCTCTTATACTAAAACAAAAATAGTTTGTAATTGGTTTATAGAAGATAACCTTACAATAGACACGTTACAATTATACATTTTGAAATATAAAGTAGAGTGCATTATATATTTTTCGGAGGCTGAAAAAGATGTTTACAAATACAAACATCAAACATCACAGATGATGGGAAGGAAAGAAAGAAAGGAGAGCGGACGCCTCAAGCAATGCGGACTTCTTTCATTTTAAGGATCATCGCAACACTGTTTTGAACAAATTCTGAGCTGACTTACTAATACTCCATGCTTATTAATTATGTAGTTTTTACAACATTCAGAACTGAAGTGTTTAAAACTAAATTATTTTAACATTTACTTATTTTAGAATAATATCATATGTCTGGATTTATTGTTGCCAATATCTGACAACAGTTTATATTGTATACGATGATCTTATAACTTTTAATGTAATGTTTTGTAATGTACCTTTTTCTAAAACTGCAATAATAATTTAAACCCCTAGAAAATATACTTATCAAACTTGGTGAGGAAATAAGGAAAATAAAATAAAATATTAAATTAAGTTTCTATATGCTGGATATTTACTTGAACTGAATGGCAAAAACACACTCAAAAGGAATAATTAAATCGAACTGTAACAAAATCTTTTGTCTCAGTATGAAATGCAGTTAAATTACTTGCGTACTTTCAAATCTTATCGGATGTTTAGAGATATAAATCGGGTATAGTTCACTACTAAACAGGTAAAACGTTTTTAAAACCGTCAGTAAATAAAAAAAACTATTCAATATAATTAGCAATATAATTTTAGTGTGTAGTGGCAATTCATAACTATTAGCTATTGCATATGTAAGTCTGATAATTTATTAAAGTTGCATTTTAGGTTTTTTAAACTTTGAACTTTCTATTCTCATTTTTTCAGTCTTCATGGCCAAAGGCTTGCCTGTACAAAGATCTTGGACGTAATGAAAGAGTTACCGCTCATAGAGGAGACAGGCAACGGATGGAGGAAATTGTAATATTTTGACTCCACAATTAATAAAATCTTTTTTTTTTTTTGTAGAGGAATATGTCTACAAAGTCTCACGGTTTTCGGACAATTTTAATGAAGAACTATCGAAAATTTGTTTCTACGGAAGGAAAACTACAAGAATTTAAGTATGCTATGTTCGGGTAATTAATTATTTACGGATTGGCTTTAATGAAATACTCGGCGAATATTGAATCCCCTTAATATTTAATAATTTAATCCTACAAACTATTTACAACTTAAAACTTAGGCTAGCTCTAAATTTAATGAACTTTTATAAAACGGTCAATAACTTAATCCGTCACAATCTGCTATTTACCAAATTAACTATCTTATTTAGTATAAATAGGAAGTATAAAAGTTTAAAAAGTATAAAAAAGTTAAAAGTATAAAAGTTGAAAGTTTAAAAGTATAAAAAACAGAAGTATAATAATCTAGTATATTTAACATTGATACAGTCAATAATTATCAATAGAAAAATGGCTGTCACCTGTATCATCACAAGTTCACTTCTGCAGCTCTTACTCATCCGCTGCGTTGCTATAGCTCCTTATAATGTTAATATTGCTTCTAGAATATTCAAATAGAGAAATCCGGAAACTTACTAGACGAGTGGAGAAGGGTCACAGTGCCCACCCCACCACTGAGATAAGTTGGAGCCACACAAGATTGGTAAAAAAACCGACCTCCTAACCTAAAGACCGCTCTCTTTCCAACAGCGCGAGTCACCTAGTATCCCTTGTATAGGCGGTTGTCTCAATTAATATGGGACATTTTTCCCACATTCTCGCAACACATAAGAGGATTCGATTTAGTATAAGATTGGCTGTATTTAAAAGAAGAATTGCAATGGTATATACAAATTGTGTAACTCTATATCTAATAAAATAAAATATGTGCGACAAAATACCTTAGACTGTACGGTCACTGTCACACCCTCAGGTTAATGAGGACTGTGAATATTTAGAACATGTGGACTTTTTAATGAAACATGAAGCAAGTGTTTAAGCTACATACAAGGTTCAAGTAACCAACATGAAGAGATTTTAAATTAAGGGAACGTTTAGCTCAGGTGAAATACAAGTGACGCGACAAGCGGTGTCTCATTTATTACCAACAAAAATACACCTTTAGGACAAGATATGTTTACTGTTTCCTTAAACATTATTTTTATGATATTTTTACACAATTGATTAAAAACTTTTTACTAACCAAAAACTATTTTCATATCTACATCTTGATAGTAGAATAAAATGTGACTATATAGTTCACATATATATATATATTTTTTTTCAATAAACATTGAATCACAAAAAGTACTTGCTCTGCCGGGACTCGAACCCGGATCTCTCACTTGCCTGGTGAATGTGCTAACATTACACCATAAATATATATATATATATATATATATATATATATATATATATATATATATATATATTTAACGTTTCGTCGAAAAACTGGTTAGGTACTTACAAAACTTTGCCAAAATATACGTTTTTTGGACTAAGTATAAAAGTAACTTGTATGAATCCTGATAGTTGTATTTCTCAATACAAAATCAGAACAAAATATTGCTCTTCTCTAAAAAATCTAAAACGTTGTGTTCATTTTTTTTCGTATAAATTTTCCTTAAAAATTATTACTATTTAGCGTATTTTCTTTTTTTAATCAGTTCTAAATTTTGATGTAGTCGATAATTGTTAAATATTCTATTATATGCGTGAATATATGGATAACAAATTTCGAGGTAAATAAGTCCTCCAAAGTCACTATTTACGATAATTATGCAACTTACAACAAATATCAAGTAAAATAAATAGTGCAAATAAAATCAAATATAATTAAATCCATGTCATGTAAATGCAACATATTATAAAACATAGCCATTTTAAACTGCAATCCCCAAGCTGTCGACGCTCTTGTTATTCTCTTTCAGGTGAAAATGTAACCGATTTTTTTCCAAGTTCATTCTGCATTGTCCTGGCAGCTGGTTGCCATCTCTTGGCTGTTCAGTATTTTTTAATGGGTAACTGGTTGTAAAGAATAAAATTAAAAGATTTGGCTCATTCATAACGTTCATTTGTTGAAAGAATTTATATACTGCTAGTTATTACTAATTGTTAATAAAAACACTACTTTTCCAAATTGTTTATTTTTCGGACTAGGTCTTTCCAAGCCAAAGAATACATCTTCAGACAACTCCACAAATAAATATTTACATATTGTTTTGTATCGAAAGGCCTCGTCCAAAAAATTACCAATTTGGAAAAGTACTGTTTCATTAACGTTTAGTAATATTTAAAGAATTCTCCAATTGCTCCAAGAGTCTTCAAAACAGCTAGTTAATTTTTTTATATTTATTATTTCTATGAATTTGGTAATATTTTAATTATTTATAAAATACTGTTATAATCTGATATGAAGAAACCAATTAATTTGTTTTGTCTACTCTCATTGTGGTAACATCATATGCTCTGGTAAAGCAAAACTTATAAGAATACAAGTGATGGATGGCAAATCGGCCATTAAATTTGCTTGTCACAGCGTATCAAGTGGCCATCTGGCTCTGCCTGTCTGAGCCTCGGCTGACACCCTGACCTTGTTTCCTAAGCCCCAGTCAATATATTCACCTGAATCAATATGACGTACAGCGTAAATATCCTTGATAACTTTACTGTACAAGTGATTGGTGATATTTACTCCCGTAAAATTAGTTTTCTCACAGCGTATTTAGCCGTCAACCTTCATCTATACCTGAGCATATGCTTGACATTTCGGCATTGTTTACGAAGTCCCAGTTACTAATATTGATCTGAATCAAGTTAAGATATTGCTTAAAAACCCACAAGAGGACTGTATGTATGGGTCTGGAGTGATCCTACACCATACAAGTGATTGATGATATATCCTCCAGTAAATTTGTTCATTACAGCGTATTTAGCCGTCTGAGCCTCGGCTTGACAATCCGGCCATTTTTAAATCGCAGTTACTAATATAGATCATAATGAAACATGTCAGATGGTGTACAGAATATTAGATCGAATGCATGACGGTCCCTGCTATGGTAAAGAATCACTACCAATTTCACTATACAAGTGATGGATGACATTTCCCCAGTGACTTGCATGTTACAGCGTAATTAGCCGCCATGTACCAAAATGCCATAAGAATTGTCTTATTTCTGTCAGTCTGCAGATTCATCTACCCATATGATTTTTTGAACTAACCTATAAACTCTTTAAGCATTTCAATTTCGTTACAGGCAACGAAAGCCTGTAATCAAGTATGGTACTTTTCACACCATGGGACTTAGGCTTAGCATTAGCGAATATTATTACTTTGTTACTATCGATATCTATAATAAAACGATACAATTAGACAACAAATGCATTTTGAAATAAAAAGAACGCATGAAGCCTAAATAATAGAATGAAATGAGATAGGCCTCTAAAATTCTGCATGCTACATTAGTGAAGCCTGTAATGAAACACATACTCCAACCTTAGTAAATATAACACAGACGTTTACAATTTGTTCCTGTAATTGTGTATCGGTTATTCTTAATATTTGATGAATCATATGAAAGAACTAATATAATAATTAAATCAACCAAGTATTCCTAGAGAAATCGGGACATTATATATGCCAAGAAACGGTAAAAATGAGAGCAGAGCTTGGGAAAAGTGTTTAAGTAGCCGCATCAGAGACAAAGCGTGGAAATCCTGCATTTTGTTGTTTTGAGATGTGACATGTGAGCACTTCACACCCTGACACTTTGGTCTAAATTTTTTGTTCCATTTTACCGTTGGTTTAACTACCTTTGTTTATTTTAAGATAATTCTTGCATTGAGAAACTGAAAAGATGAACTTATGTATTAGGCATAAAAGGTATGTAGATATATATTCGTCAGTCCTAACGTTACAAAAACGTCGATAAAAACAAGAAACATTATATTATATATTTTTAATATACGTTACGAGTAAAAAGATCTCCTAATTATAAAAAACGCTAAATTTACTGTAAAAATTACAGTATTTGGTCTCAACCAATTTAATCATTCCTCTAGGAGCCCTACAAGTGTTGTATATAATTTTAAAGTGGAAGGTTTTTAATCGTATTTAATATACTTTTTGTAGGTATTTTCTTGAAATATTAAACATTATTAAGGAAGATTTATCTGTTTTTAAATGTTCCTTTATTGAATACATGTATATAAACATATAAGCCATGCTTGATAACTGTATAATCTCTTGCGTGGAAGATAGAAGAAGAATTTTTTAAAGAAAATACAACAAAAATTGAAGGAACTGATGATCAAAGTTGATCTCCATTTTACTTTGTATAAATAACAAATAAAATAATTTATGGACACGATTATATCGAATTTAAATTCCATATCACACATTCGTGAGGTTTGTTTACAAGTTAAAGAATTCTACTTATAATAAATCGGCTTTGGAGTTTCATTAATTAGTTTAAACAAATATTTAAGAGTAATACGGCTTAAAAATGTATTTTCTATGTTCCCGGTTACATACCATTTTACAATCAAATTATTAGATAATTTTTAAATTTGTAAACAATAAAAATATTATCAGTGAAATTATCAATGCTATTTATTACAATATGATAGTTTACTAGATTTTACAAATAGTATAGAAAAAAAATTAACGAACTATTTTATTCGACTCAAGATATTCCCATTGATTATTACTAAAAGTCAACAAAATAACTGTATTAGAGTGGGTTTCTGTCACAAACACGATTTATTGAGCTACTTTGAAGAGTCCCAAGGGTCAATTCACTAAAAGCTTCTTCTCCCTCGCCTAGCTGAGCTTTTCCGGCCGCCTTTGGTCACACTTTCGTTCTGTTATTGGGTTATTTAACAAATGTTACTAAGTGTGATTGTTTATCTCATTAGATGCTATTTAAAACTATTAAATTTTTCACATTCATCTGCCTCGTAAGTAACGAACAATCTTTGTATAAATAATTTGAACACACACTACTCGGGTAGCACATGCTGTAGTACATTGCAAAATGTATACTTAATATAAGTGAGTTATTACTAAAACTGTTAGCAATCCAATCAAACTTAATTTAGTATGCCGTAGGCATACATAGTCTATGAGGGACGGCAAATTATCAATATTAATTTTTAAATTATAACAATTATTATAAATCCCAAAATATTAAATGAATAAAAAAATTGGAAAATATCAAGGGAATAAGTAATATATTTTAGGACTCCCTGATAAATTAAAAAAAAATGGAAGTATATTTTTAGTTAAAATTATAATGATTTTTGCTTGGAGGCATTTTCAATCTATTGGTGATTTAATTTCCATTTGTTTCTTAGTCTGAAACAATAGGTATCACTATTATTTTGTAGATTGTTTTTCAGTAGTAATAAATATGCCTGCAATGTGATAAGGATTTTCAAGTGTATTATCGGTTTTTAAATGAGATAGATAGTAAATATTACAATATTTTTAAACCTAATACAGTAAGAATATTTTTATGAAAAGTATAACTGCCAACAGCCATCTCTGTATTTCTCAATGGAGTATTAAATGATAAAAAGGAATGCCAAACACGTAGTTGTTTAAACTATGAGTATACAGATAGATATAACATAATAAAGGATCTACTGTCAAACAAATGACACATTCATACCCGCTAATTACAGTCATTTGTTATCACGATTGTGCTTGAATCAGACTGTACACCGGGTCGCAGGTTATGTAGTAAGCTGTGTAAGCAAGAATATTCGGGTAATACCACGTCATATATGCGTTTACTTTAGTAAACTACATCAAATATATATATATATATATTACGAAATCTTCCTTTTAAAAAACTTACGAATGTGTGATATGGAAATTAAATTCGATATAATCGTGTCGATAACTTATTTTATTTGCTATTTATACAAAGTAAAATAGAGATTAACTTTGATCGTCAGTTCCTTCAATTTTTGTTGTATTTTCTTTAAAAAAGTCTTCTCCTATCTTCCACGCAAGAGATTATATAGTTATCAAGCATGGCTTATATGTTTGTATACATGTATTCAATAAAGAACATTAAAGAACAGATAAATCTTCCTTAATAATGTTTAATATTTCAAGAAAATACTTACAAAAAGTATATTAAATACGATTATAAACCTTCCAATTTTAAATTATATACAACACTTGTAGGGATCCTAGAGGGATGATTAAGTTGGTTGAGACCAAATAATGTAATTTTTACAGTAAATTTAGCGTTTTTTATAATTAGGAGATCTTTTTACTCCTAACGTATATTAAAAATATATAATATAATGTTTTTTTTGTTTTTTATCGACGTTTTGGTAACGTTAGGACTGACGAATGTATATATATTTACATACTTTTATGCCTAATACATAAGTTCATCTTTTCAGTTTCTCAATGCAAGAATTACCTTAAAATAAACAAAGGTAGTTCAATCAACGGTAAAATGGAACAAAAAAATTTCGACAAAAGTGTCAGGGTGTGAAGTGCTCACATATCACATCTCCAAACAACAAAATGCAGGATTTCCACGCTTTGTCTCTGATGCGACAACTTAAATGCTTTTTCCAAAGCTCTGCTCTCATTGTTACCGTTTCTTGGCATATATAATGTCCGATTTCTCTGGGAACACTTGGTTGATTTAATTATTGTATTAGTTCTTTCATATAATTAATCAAATAATAACAATAACCGATACACAATTACAGGAACAAATTGTAAATGTGTCTGTTATATTTACTAAGGTTGGAGTACGTGTTTCATAACAGGTTTCATTAAGGTACCATGCAGAGTTTTAGAGGCCTAGCTCATTTCATTCTATTAGTTAGGCTTCATGTGTTTCTTTTTATTTCAAAATGTATTTATTGTCTAATTTTATCGTTTTTATTATGGATATCGATAGTAATAAGGTAATAATATTCGCTAATGCTAAGCCTAAGTCCCATGGTGTGACAAGTAACATACTTGATACAGGCTTTCGTTGCCTGTAACGAAATTGAAATGCATAAAGAATTTCTAGGTTATAGGTTAGTTCAAAAAATCATATGGGTAGATGGATCTGCAGACTGACAGAAATAAGACAATTCTTATGGCATTTTGGCACATGGCGGCTAATTACGCTGTAACAAGCAAGTCACTGGGGGAAATGTCATCCATCACTTGTATAGTGAACCTGGTAGTGATTCTTTACCATAGCATGGACCGTTATGCATTCGATCTAATATTCTGTATACAATCTGACATGTTCATTATGATCTATATTGGTAACTGCGATGTAAAAATGGCCGGATTGTCAAGCTGAGGTTCAGAACGGCTAAATACGCTGTGATGAACAAATTTACTGGAGGATATATCATCAATCACTTGTATGGTGTAGGATCACTCAGACCCATACATACAGTCCTCTTGTGGGTTTTTAAGCAATATCTTAACTTGATTCAGATCAATATTAGTAACTGGGACTTCGTAAACAATGCCGAAATATCAAGCATATGCTCAGGTATAGTTGAAGGTTGACGGCTAAATACGCT